>NC_092333.1:388147916-388462500 GCF_046630445.1 Rutidosis leptorrhynchoides | reverse complement strand
TTACCCAAATGAGATGAAGTTGGTATGGATTCGAAGAGGAAGATGCAAGGATTCCAAATATGTAATTTGTTTTGATGAACGCTTGTGAGATAGGATTTGGATGATGATTCTTTGTTTGAGGGTTTGAGAGCAAAAGATGGAAGTAAAAGGAAATGGGGAGGTGAATGAGTGAGTGGAGGAGAGGAGTTTGACTAGTTGACTAGTTGACCTAGTCAACTAGTTTGGCTCCTTGGCACGTTTAGTCCCTCGAGTTTGAAAGCGGGTGCGTGGATTACCTAAACGAAATATTTTAAAAACGCGTATTAACGGAAGATGTTATAATTAAATAACGGACTTTAAATTAATTTAACGGAAAGTAAACGGAAAAAGACGGGATGTTACATACGCTACCCAATCCTAATCACATCCCAAGCACATCTTCTAAAGCAACCTACGCGAGTCCACTAGTTCCCACGCTTACCCGAGCCACTGTATCCATGCAAATCTATAAAAATGTAAACAACGAGAGGGTAAGCTAACGCTTAGTGAGTGAGAATATACTACATACATATATATATGCATAAAATGGACACGCCACACAAATAATCAATTAACACATACCGGAGCATCCACGTATAAGGCAACTAAACATACCGTACAATCGCTATACACAAGCTAAAAAGTCAACAAAGTAAGTTCACCAACGACTATATGAACAACTCCAACAAGCTACACCCGGAGGGTTAGCTACATCACAACGATACAACGATATATAACAAAGCGTGAACCACCCAAGGTTAACCCCTTAACCCAATACCAAATGAAGATTGGCCGAACTACACGAGCCTTAGTAAATCCGCATCCACACGAGACTACTATCTTCAATATCACAACAACATCGAGGTTGGCCGAACTACACGAGCCTTAGTGAATCTGCAACCACACGAGATCACTACCTCAATAAGATGACCGAACTACACGCGTCATCGTGAATCCGCATCCACACGTGATCCACTTCTCCAATCACGACTCAATACCAACCCTTCGCCATTGGGGTTGTATAATCCCATCACAAGCATATGTGATAACGTACACACAAAGTGTGCACCTCGCCAAAGGTGGTCAACCAAAACTCACAACCATGCCAATTGGACCTATTACACAAGTCCATCAAATCCACCTATATGTGAAGTAAGCTCTATAACCGAGAACCACTTCACCCGACCCGCACCCATCCTACACATACACATGCACATAGGATATTAACACTCATCTTATCGTCTTTGATGAATGCAATTGAAATTCGCAACTCGCCAATGGAGAGTACCTATTCCATTATAACAATACAACAACACACTTAGAGTGGATTTACAAACCAACTCAAATCGACGCTTAGTGCAATTTCGACCCATTGCACTTCCAAGCACAAAACGCGCCCAAACTAACCAATAATAACTAACACAAGTGAAAATGGTCCTAATATGCCAATTAAACCCAAACACAAGTGTTAAACACTTATCATTCTCAAAATCACCCATAAACCCTAATTTTGACTCAATTCAAAATTAGTCTTTCAAATACACTAAAATGGGTTCCAACACTTCCATAATCACCAAACCTAGTGATTAAACCCAATTCCAAGTCCTAAATCATGGCCAAGTCGGTTTCCAACCCAAAACCCACTAACAACAACAATAAACCCGATTACTAGCATCAATGAACTCACTTCAAGAGTTTAATTGGGTTTCTCTACAATTCAAGTTCAAACCATAACGTTGAATATCAAATCAAACATTGAAATTTGGAGTTACAACTTACCACAACAACCAAAACTTAGCTAGGAACGAGGTGAACAACTTTAACACTTGAGCTTTTGATCAATTTGAGCTTCTTCTTCTCCAAAACCCCAATTATCTCTCTAGAACTCTCTTTCTCTAAGAATGGATGAGAGTGTTGAATGGATGTGAAAGTGATCCAAAGTTGGATCCAAACCAGCTGATATGGCTTTAGATCCGGCCTCAAGTGAAATGACCAAAATGCCCTTCATTTAACCAAAAATAGAAAAAGACAGAAAACTGTCGCTGGAAAGGTGCGCGGCGCGTTCACCTAGTGGTGTGCGGCGCGCACAATGGTCTGAGCAGTATTTTAGCTTTTTAATTCACACAATGCTTCATACACTTTATGTACGCCATTTATACTCTATGTACAATAAATATTTGGGTCTTACAACTCTCCCCCACTTAGAATCGATCACGTCCTCGTGATCCTCCTCACGTAACCTACCGGACCCACACTCAATGGTCCTCAAACATACGTTCCAAACCGACTTCTACCACAATTATCATAAACTCGAAGATTAATCCCTTTACCAATTACACACTTGCGCGCATTCTGGAACTAGCAATGCGCACAATATCCGAAAACTATCACAATCGCATAACATACGCGGAAACATCATGTTTCCTTCCACCTTCTCTAGGAAATTCTTCTCAATGAATTGCCCTTAACACTAAATCGACACTCACGACTTATCAAATCCGCAAATCCGAGCACTAAAACTTGCTCAATCCCTCACATCGGGAAAAACTCAACCAATCTCGTACCGAGATATCAACTCTTAGCGTACTCATACCAAGTACAATGCTAATAACAACCGCATACCCAAAATTAAGGTCAACAACCAAACCGATGAAGACCAAATCCAAGCGAATCCTTACGGATAACACTTACCACTTAACATCCCTTGTAGTGTGTAATACGAACAATACGCAACTATCGTAACATCATAAGCAAACGGTTAAACCGATAGCGCCCAAAACGACTATGGCAACGCTAATCCCAAGGTGTATAAAATTGACTATTGTCACACCCGTAACAACATGTGAGCGAAACACGGCTATCACATCACTAATCACACAACATGGTCCTCACGACCCTACCATTGGTGTATAAAAAGAACCAATAGTTCTCAACACAAACCACATGAAGGCCGGTCGAAGCTACACGTGCCTTAGTGAATCCGCACTACACGCGACTCACCACCTCCATAGCAACAATAATTGGTATTGGCCGAACTTCACGCGCCCTAGTGAATCCGAACTACACGAGAGTCACGATCCCAATAGAATGACCGCATCCACATGTGTCATTGTGAATCCGAACTACACGAGACTAACTTCCTCAATATACTGACCGCATCCACATGTGTCATTGTGAATCTGAACTACACGTGACACACTTCCACAATAAGATGACCGAACTACATGCGTCATCGTGGATCCGCATCCACACGTAATCCACCTCCCAAATCTCAACACAGGAATGGTACTCCCATTCCCCATCGGTACTCGCATTTCCCGATACGTTATACCTTACCGATATAGCATTACTCCCATGATGAAGTTAGTACACCAAGTCACGGCCATAACCCACCAATCACCCACACTCAATGGTCCTCAAACATACGTTCCAAACCGACTTCTACCACAATTATCATAAACTCGAAGATTAATCCCTTTACCAATTACACACTTGCGCGCATTCTGGAACTAGCAATGCGCACAATATCCGAAAACTATCACAATCGCATAACATACGCGGAAACATCATGTTTCCTTCCACCTTCTCTAGGAAATTCTTCTCAATGAATTGTCCTTAACACTAAATCGACACTCACGACTTATCAAATCCGCAAATCCGAGCACTAAAACTTGCTCAATCCCTCACATCGGGAAAAACTCAACCAATCTCGTATCGAGATATCAACTCTTAGCGTACTCATACCAAGTACAATGCTAATAACAACCGCATACCCAAAATTAAGGTCAACAACCAAACCGATGAAAACCGAATCCAAGCGAATCCTTACGGATAACACTTACCACTTAACATCCCTTGTAGTGCGTAATACGAAGAATACGCAACTATCGTAACATCATAAGCAACCGGCTAAAACCGATAGTGCCCAAAACGACTATGGCAACGGTAATCCCAAGGTGTACAAAATCGACTATTGTCACACCCATAACAACATGTGAGCGAAACATGGCTATCACATCACTAATCACACAACATGGTAATTACGACCCTACCATTGGTGTATAAAAAAACCAATAGTTCTCAACCCAAACCACATGAAGGCCGGCCGAAGCTACACACGCCTTAGTGAATCCGCACCACACGCGACTCGCCACCTCTACAGCAACAATAATCGGGATTGGCCGAACTACACGCGCCCTAGTGAATTCGAACTACACGAGAGTCACGATCCCAATAGAATGACCGCATCCACACGTGTCATTGTGAATCCGAACTACACGAGACTAACTTCCTCAATATACTGACCGCATCCACACGTGTCATTGTGAATCCGAACTACACGTGACACACTTCCACAATAAGATGACCGAACTACACGCGTCATCGTGGATCCGCATCCACACGTAATCCACCTCCCAAATCTCAACACAGGAATGGTACTCCCATTCCCCATTGGTACTCGCATTTCTCGATACGTTATACCTTACCGATATAACATTATTCCCATGATGAATGTCCATATAAGTCACCATAAATTCTTTATGTTATAATGTCGGAACGTCCATATAAGTCACCATAATATAATCCAGGCAATTATATTACCCTAATTCATATGTGCATTCGACATTACCTCATAAGGTCAAGATGGCGTGTCAATCAAATTAAACAACGTGAAATTAAGATGAAATAATAGTTAGATACGAATAGAAGAGTTTAAGTATAAATGCACAAGTAGTCAAGCAAGTCCTACTTCAAGTCTATATGCCAGTTGTAGTCTAGACTCACCAATGTACCCTATGACTCGGGGTTGACACAAATGAACTCTAAATCCCTATAACCAACGCTCTGATACCATCTGTAACATCCCAGGTAACACGTTCCCCGTAGCATGATATCGTCCGCTTTGCCCGTAGGCGCACGGAGTTTTCTTGGCAACCACACACGACGAGCACTTTCCCAGGAGGTCACCCATCCTGGTAGTGCCCTCGCATGAGCATGCTTAACTGCAGAGTTCTCATGGGATCTGCTGCGCTTGTGGTCCCAAAACGCATCATGCTAGGAAAGGTCTCCACACCCTTATAAGACATGCTTCGTTCCCCTCTCCAACCGATGTGGGTCAGATGTAACACGGGTGTTAAAATCCTCCCCCTAATGGGACACAACGTCCTCGATGTGCACGTTTGGTCCGGGGCCTGGCTCTGTTACCATCTGTAGCGACCCGACAAAATCTTCATTGACGGCGCTGTCTACTTAGGTCCCGTCACGTAGTCATAAGTCTTTAAAACAACGTTTGACCAAAATATGTCGCATTCATTTCAAAAGTATGGATGTTTCAAAGTTTACAAAGTAGTTCCACGACTAAACACGTTACAACGTTTTAAGTACAATTGAAACCTATGCGACACAATTTAAGTTAAGTCAAAAGACGCTCCATGTATGCATGTATACTCGACATCCAAGCAAGTATCAAATAGTGTGCGGAAGCATGTATCACTTAGCGTTCAAGGACCTGAGAAAACATATATAAAACTGTCAACGGAAAATGTTGGTGAAATCATAGGTGTATTAGTAAACGTATGTATTTGAACCACAAGATTTAGTATAAGTTGATTATCCAAATCGTTTGCATTCCAAAGATGTTGTTTGTATCACGAGCACCCAATTATTAAGGCTTAACTGAATGTTACCTCTGAATCTATAGTGTTAGAACATACACTATACTGATAAAATTATATTTCATTCGCTAACGGTAGCGAACCGTCCGAATGAGGGTTCGTCAATCCTGTATGGCCGCACAACATAATTACTCACTTACACCCTACAAGGGTAACTAGTGATAATTGAATTGAGGATTTTTGTTCTAACTTGTACGTGGAATGTCTGTTTTCGTACTTGTGTTCAATGTATAAAAGTATAAATCGTTTATGTTTTCTCATCCTAAGTATAAGTATAAAAGAGTAAAAGTGGGACTATGATCTCACCTTGAGTGCACGAATATAAATGTACTTCACAAGTAAACATGTGCAAGAAACAAATGCTAGTCTTGACCTAAACAAATAGGTTGTATCAATATCGGTAAACACGGTCGGTCAAAGTGTTCAATTAGTGCTATGGCTCGTTATGACTCGATTAATATAGCATGTGAGTCAAATTGTCAAGTTTCATGTAAGATACAAGTATAAAAGCATGTTAGAACAATTGCATAAGTATTCGGTTAAGTTTGAATAAAACTCAACTTTGGTCAAGTCAAAGTCAATGAAAAAGTCAACACGTTCGGGTCGGGTCTCGGACAATTTTTCTGAGTTTTATAATCATATATGAGCATGTTAAAACAAGTTACATGTTAATCGAAGGTACGTAGCATAGTTGGAATTAAACAAAAAATGGCCAAGTTGGACAGTCCCTGGCAGTTCATTTGGACGGCGTTCAAAAGGGCTGAATGGCGTCCAGTAATGAAGGACAGGACGGCGTCCAAAGGGTTGGACGGCGTCCAAACACATGGGCAGTTTGAAGTTGCAGAAATTTCACAAGTCTCGAACCAAAACTCAAACAAACACAAATTGTGAACCGTAAACACTTAAATCATGTATCTTACACCGTTGGAAAGGTATTTTGACGAGGAAAACAACTAAGCATATTTCATCAATCAATCCAACATTTACAACAACCAAATTCGCATTAAATGTTCATCATTTATTGCACTCAAGATCATAAATGCACATTGATGATTCAGGAATTAAATGCACACATATAATATGCCGTTTCATAGGTAATTATGCATACAATACAAATAAACACATACAAACAACATTGCAAAGCATTCAATGCATCAAAAGTTAATTTTGCTTCTATCAAACCCTAACCACAATCACAAAATTAATAATAATGTTAGTTAAGTTTTCTCAATCAACCTACACATCAAATTGAAGCTAATGATGCAAGTAACACATTTAGTACATGAACTTTTAACATCTAACAACATTCAAACAACCAAATCACAAGATTTAGCAAGTCACTTTTCAAGTTCATGCTAGTTACACTAAAACAACAAGATCGAGCATACAAATCATATATTCATGTTAGACTCGAGCCATGGACACTAACTAACACTTTTATAAGTCAAAATCATCAAGAACATAAAATCTAGTGTTTTTAGAAAGTTACCCAAATGAGATGAAGTTGGTATGGATTCGAAGAGGAAGATGCAAGGATTCCAAATATGTAATTTGTTTTGATGAACGCTTGTGAGATAGGATTTGGATGATGATTCTTTGTTTGAGGGTTTGAGAGCAAAAGATGGAAGTAAAAGGAAATGGGGAGGTGAATGAGTGAGTGGAGGAGAGGAGTTTGACTAGTTGACTAGTTGACCTAGTCAACTAGTTTGGCTCCTTGGCACGTTTAGTCCCTCGAGTTTGAAAGCGGGTGCGTGGATTACCTAAACGAAATATTTTAAAAACGCGTATTAACGGAAGATGTTATAATTAAATAATGGACTTTAAATTAATTTAACGGAAAGTAAACGGAAAAAGACGGGATGTTACATACGCTACCCAATCCTAATCACATCCCAAGCACATCTTCTAAAGCAACCTACGCGAGTCCACTAGTTCCCACGCTTACCCGAGCCACTGTATCCATGCAAATCTATAAAAATGTAAACAACGAGAGGGTAAGCTAACGCTTAGTGAGTGAGAATATACTACATACATATATATATGCATAAAATGGACACGCCACACAAATAATCAATTAACACATACCGGAGCATCCACGTATAAGGAAACTAAACATACCGTACAATCGCTATACACAAGCTAAAAAGTCAACAAAGTAAGTTCACCAACGTCTATATGAACAACTCCAACAAGCTACACCCGGAGGGTTAGCTACATCACAACGATACAACGATATATAACAAAGCGTGAACCACCCAAGGTTAACCCCTTAACCCAATACCAAATGAAGATTGGCCGAACTACACGAGCCTTAGTAAATCCGCATCCACACGAGACTACTATCTTCAATATCACAACAACATCGAGGTTGGCCGAACTACACGAGCCTTAGTGAATCCGCAACCACACGAGATCACTACCTCAATAAGATGACCGAACTACACGCGTCATCGTGAATCCGCATCCACACGTGATCCACTTCTCCAATCACGACTCAATACCAACCCTTCGCCATTGGGGTTGTATAATCCCATCACAAGCATATGTGATAACGTACACACAAAGTGTGCACCTCGCCAAAGGTGGTCAACCAAAACTCACAACCATGGCAATTGGACCTATTACACAAGTCCATCAAATCCACCTATATGTGAAGTAAGCTCTATAACCGAGAACCACTTCACCCGACCCGCACCCATCCTACACATACACATGCACATAGGATATTAACACTCATCTTATCGTCTTTGATGAATGCAATTGAAATTCGCAACTCGCCAATGGAGAGTACCTATTCCATTATAACAATACAACAACACACTTAGAGTGGATTTACAAACCAACTCAAATCGACGCTTAGTGCAATTTCGACCCATTGCACTTCCAAGCACAAAACGCGCCCAAACTAACCAATAATAACTAACACAAGTGAAAATGGTCCTAATATGCCAATTAAACCCAAACACAAGTGTTAAACACTTATCATTCTCAAAATCACCCATAAACCCTAATTTTGACTCAATTCAAAATTAGTCCTTCAAATACACTAAAATGGGTTCCAACACTTCCATAATCACCAAACCTAGTGATTAAACCCAATTCCAAGTCCTAAATCATGGCCAAGTCGGTTTCCAACCCAAAACCCACTAACAACAACAATAAACCCGATTACTAGCATCAATGAACTCACTTCAAGAGTTTAATTGGGTTTCTCTACAATTCAAGTTCAAACCATAACGTTGAATATCAAATCAAACATTGAAATTTGGAGTTACAACTTACCACAACAACCAAAACTTAGCTAGGAACGAGGTGAACAACTTTAACACTTGAGCTTTTGATCAATTTGAGCTTCTTCTTCTCCAAAACCCCAATTATCTCTCTAGAACTCTCTTTCTCTAAGAATGGATGAGAGTGTTGAATGGATGTGAAAGTGATCCAAAGTTGGATCCAAACCAGCTGATATGGCTTTAGATCCGGCCTCAAGTGAAATGACCAAAATGCCCTTCATTTAACCAAAAATAGAAAAAGACAGAAAACTGTCGCTGGAAAGGTGCGCGGCGCGTTCACCTAGTGGTGTGCGGCGCGCACAATGGTCTGAGCAGTATTTTAGCTTTTTAATTCACACAATGCTTCATACACTTTATGTACGCCATTTATACTCTATGTACAATAAATATTTGGGTCTTACAACTCTCCCCCACTTAGAATCGATCACATCCTCGTGATCCTCCTCACGTAACCAACCGGACCCACACTCAATGGTCCTCAAACATACGTTCCAAACCGACTTCTACCACAATTATCATAAACTCGAAGATTAATCCCTTTACCAATTACACACTTGCGCGCATTCTGGAACTAGCAATGCGCACAATATCCGAAAACTATCACAATCGCATAACATACGCGGAAACATCATGTTTCCTTCCACCTTCTCTAGGAAATTCTTC
This sequence comes from Rutidosis leptorrhynchoides, assembly GCF_046630445.1. Taxonomy (NCBI): domain Eukaryota; kingdom Viridiplantae; phylum Streptophyta; class Magnoliopsida; order Asterales; family Asteraceae; genus Rutidosis; species Rutidosis leptorrhynchoides. Next base: position 388,452,854 of record NC_092333.1, on the reverse strand, counting down.
TCAATGAATTGCCCTTAACACTAAATCGACACTCACGACTTATCAAATCCGCAAATCCGAGCACTAAAACTTGCTCAATCCCTCACATCGGGAAAAACTCAACCAATCTCGTACCGAGATATCAACTCTTAGCGTACTCATACCAAGTACAATGCTAATAACAACCGCATACCCAAAATTAAGGTCAACAACCAAACCGATGAAGACCAAATCCAAGCGAATCCTTACGGATAACACTTACCACTTAACATCCCTTGTAGTGTGTAATACGAACAATACGCAACTATCGTAACATCATAAGCAAACGGCTAAAACCGATAGCGCCTAAAACGACTATGGCAACGCTAATCCCAAGGTGTATAAAATTGACTATTGACACACCCGTAACAACATGTGAGCGAAACACGACTATCACATCACTAATCACACAACATGGTCCTTACGACCCTACCATTGGTGTATAAAAAGAACCAATAGTTCTCAACACAAACCACATGAAGGCCGGTCGAAGCTACACGTGCCTTAGTGAATCCGCACTACACGCGACTCACCACCTCCATAGCAACAATAATTGGTATTGGCCGAACTTCACGCGCCCTAGTGAATCCGAACTACACGAGAGTCACGATCCCAATAGAATGACCGCATCCACATGTGTCATTGTGAATCCGAACTACACGAGACTAACTTCCTCAATATACTGACCGCATCCACATGTGTCATTGTGAATCCGAACTACACGTGACACACTTCCACAATAAGATGACCGAACTACATGCGTCATCGTGGATCCGCATCCACACGTAATCCACCTCCCAAATCTCAACACAGGAATGGTACTCCTATTCCCCATCGGTACTCGCATTTCCCGATACGTTATACCTTACCGATATAGCATTACTCCCATGATGAAGTTAGTACACCAAGTCACGGCCATAACCCACCAATCACCCACACTCAATGGTCCTCAAACATACGTTCCAAACCGACTTCTACCACAATTATCATAAACTCGAAGATTAATCCCTTTACCAATTACACACTTGCGCGCATTCTGGAACTAGCAATGCGCACAATATCCGAAAACTATCACAATCGCATAACATACGCGGAAACATCATGTTTCCTTCCACCTTCTCTAGGAAATTCTTCTCAATGAATTGTCCTTAACACTAAATCGACACTCACGACTTATCAAATCCGCAAATCCGAGCACTAAAACTTGCTCAATCCCTCACATCGGGAAAAACTCAACCAATCTCGTACCGAGATATCAACTCTTAGCGTACTCATACCAAGTACAATGCTAATAACAACCGCATACCCAAAATTAAGGTCAACAACCAAACCGATGAAGACCAAATCCAAGCGAATCCTTACGGATAACACTTACCACTTAACATCCCTTGTAGTGTGTAATACGAACAATACGCAACTATCGTAACATCATAAGCAAACGGCTAAAACCGATAGCGCCTAAAACGACTATGGCAACGCTAATCCCAAGGTGTATAAAATTGACTATTGTCACACCCGTAACAACATGTGAGCGAAACACGGCTTTCACATCACTAATCACACAACATGGTCCTCACGACCCTACCATTGCTGTATAAAAAGAACCAAAAGTTCTCAACACAAACCACATGAAGGCCGGTCGAAGCTACACGTGCCTTAGTGAATCCGCACTACACGCGACTCACCACCTCCATAGCAACAATAATTGGTATTGGCCGAACTTCACGCGCCCTAGTGAATCCGAACTACACGAGAGTCACGATCCCAATAGAATGACCGCATCCACATGTGTCATTGTGAATCCGAACTACACGAGACTAACTTCCTCAATATACTGACCGCATCCACATGTGTCATTGTGAATCCGAACTACACGTGACACACTTCCACAATAAGATGACCGAACTACATGCGTCATCGTGGATCCGCATCCACACGTAATCCACCTCCCAAATCTCAACACAGGAATGGTACTCCTATTCCCCATCGGTACTCGCATTTCCCGATACGTTATACCTTACCGATATAGCATTACTCCCATGATGAAGTTAGTACACCAAGTCACGGCCATAACCCACCAATCACCCACACTCAATGGTCCTCAAACATACGTTCCAAACCGACTTCTACCACAATTATCATAAACTCGAAGATTAATCCCTTTACCAATTACACACTTGCGCGCATTCTGGAACTAGCAATGCGCACAATATCCGAAAACTATCACAATCGCATAACATACGCGGAAACATCATGTTTCCTTCCACCTTCTCTAGGAAATTCTTCTCAATGAATTGTCCTTAACACTAAATCGACACTCACGACTTATCAAATCCGCAAATCCGAGCACTAAAACTTGCTCAATCCCTCACATCGGGAAAAACTCAACCAATCTCGTACCGAGATATCAACTCTTAGCGTACTCATACCAAGTACAATGCTAATAACAACCGCATACCCAAAATTAAGGTCAACAACCAAACCGATGAAAACCGAATCCAAGCGAATCCTTACGGATAACACTTACCACTTAACATCCCTTGTAGTGCGTAATACGACCAATACGCAACTATCGTAACATCATAAGCAACCGGCTAAAACCGATAGTGCCCAAAATGACTATGGCAACGGTAATCCCAAGGTGTACAAAATCGACTATTGTCACACCCATAACAACATGTGAGCGAAACATGGCTATCACATCACTAATCACACAACATGGTCCTTACGACCCTACCATTGGTGTATAAAAAGAACCAATAGTTCTCAACCCAAACCACATGAAGGCCGGCCGAAGCTACACGCGCCTTAGTGAATCCGCACCACACGCGACTCACCACCTCTACAGCAACAATAATCGGGATTGGCCGAACTACACGCGCCCTAGTGAATTCGAACTACACGAGAGTCACGATCCCAATAGAATGACCGCATCCACACGTGTCATTGTGAATCCGAACTACACGAGACTAACTTCCTCAATATACTGACCGCATCCACACGTGTCATTGTGAATCCGAACTACACGTGACACACTTCCACAATAAGATGACCGAACTACACGCGTCATCGTGGATCCTCATCCACACGAATCCACCTCCCAAATCTCAACACAGGAATGGTACTCCCATTCCCCATTGGTACTCGCATTTCTCGATACGTTATACCTTACCGATATAACATTATTCCCATGATGAAGTTAGCGGACCGAGTCAAGGCCATAACCCACCAATCACCCACGCTCTTTTGGCCTCATACGACGAGTAGTGTAACGTCGCGCACTGCTACACCATAGAGAATCCTAATGGAATGCACTAACCATTAACACACGCTCTTTTGGCCTCGATCACAACCAGTAGTGTAACATCGCGCACTGCTACACCATAGTGAATTCTAACGGATTACACTAACCATCCACCCAAAACAAATATCCATTAGTGTATTTAACATCGCGTAACACTAACCACCAGGTGGTGTCTTAACACCGCGACTAACCTACCCAAGTAAATCCATCATACACGTACGCGCATCATACGTATGCGTACTCAACGCCAACACAATCAAGCAAGAACCGTCCATACCGCACATAGGCACAAAACAATAATTCTCTAGAAGAGAATCTGACACGCACACCCCTTAACCGAGCGATCTCACTTGCTCGTCAAACACGTCCATTATCTCTAAATGAGATTCACCACATTACCACCTTAGTGATAATTTAAATTCAAAACCATAAGTACAATCTATGCCAAATCGTACTTTTACTACAATCGACCGACATAGGTCTCAACGCTAGCTCCGAATCTATACGAGCATCGTCCAATATCAATAAACTAGAACATCTTCGTGTGAGATTTCAAACTCCCCCACTTAGAACTCCGTTTCATAACCACATCACAATACCTTGCTCCAACCTCGAGCACACGAAGGATTTTAACCTACCCTTAAACACTCGAATGAAGAGTTCACCACAAATTACACAAACTTTAATCTTGCAATCCTCCGATTGCTCTAGCTTGTCAAATTTCCACCTAGTCACTCATGTACGTAAGGGTTTCTCTCCGGTACCTTAAGTACAATGTAACTGCAACATCATCGGAGTCAAATACCATGCTAGTAGGTATGAAAGAGGCACCTAACACCGCGTCGCGTAGACTCTATTACCAACATACATCGAGATCAAACACTCGATCTTTAGGGTTTTATCCGCCTGATGAACCTCATGGTTCACCACCCCAACACAAAAGCGAAAACACTCTTAACTACCGAACACCAAAGCCCATTCCCAAGGCTTGGTAGAAAAATTTCCCGAACACTAAGGAATGCTTGGTTGCACCAAGTCTTACGCCCTTCGCCCATCAATCAAAATGTCACTGTAGGGTAATTCCATTAGGAACGTCACCCATAATAATACTATGCACAACACAAGGCATCTAACAAACCGAGCTCATCGGCACATAATAAACAATCAAAGGATATATTTATTAAAACGAAACGTGCCTTAACGTCTCCTTGCCGCACCCGTCCCCGCTAACTCGGGACACTCCGACTTACGATGTCCTTCCTCTTAGCAATTGAAGCACATTGTGCCATCACCCTTTGGCACCGAACATTCACAAGACTTTTGACCCCTCACGCTACAATTGTAACATTTAGACGCACTAGAATCCGATATACTCATCCGTGTACCACCTGTGCTCACACTTGCACCTTTGGTTCTCTTACTTGGAGCACCATATGAAACAACCCTTCTCTCACTTGAAGGTTCACCAATCTTTGATCGCGAATATGACTCGAAACCTCTAGCCACGGCAAATAATTCCGCAAACGATTTCGCGTGACCTCTGCTAATTTTCTTCTTCAAGTCATCATTCAAAGTTCGATAGAAATCTTCCATCCACATACGATCATTCCCCATATACTCTGAGAAAAAACGAGCCTTCGCCATAAAGGTCATCTTGAGAGTATTCAAGTCCATAGATCCTTGTCGCAAATTTTGCAACTCATCACGCAATTCCACTAATTTGGCTTGCGTCTGGAACTCCTCATAGAATTCCTTCTTAAACTCATCCCACGATAACGCCATAAACGGTTCACCATCGACAAGATCAATCTTACCATCCAACCAATCCTTCGCCCTACCCCGCAACAAGCTAGTAGCGAGTCTTGTCCTCTTCTCAGGAGGGCAATCAATAGTATGAAAACACCCTTCGACATCCGAAATCCAAGTTGTGCTTACCAAAGGATCCGGTTTCCCGTCATACATCGGGGGTTTAGTCCTCATGAAGCTCTTAAGACAACACTCCATTTCACTACTACTCCGAAATTCAGAATACTTCCTATCCATTTCTTCTCGAAATGCACCCATTTGCTCCGCAACGGCGGCCGCAACTCTAGCGTTAAACTCCTCGTCATTCGTCTTGATCTCGTTTCTCATCGTCATTCTAAAGAATGCAAAACGATTAATCCACGAACGTATAAATCCACACGCACAACACCACCCCATCTTGTTAAACACTCATCGTGTAACATCCCACTATTTACCTACATAGATTAAGGTATATACTTAATTATCTGTACGATTATATTTCATTGTCCATGTGATTAAATGACTTAAGTGCTATTTCGATGTGTACGATATGTATATATATAAGACATGTATAAGGATATGTTTGACTTGGGAAGGTATTAAGTCGAGTGAGGCTTCGTGGTGAAGTCTAGATGTACATACGAAGCAAGTTTGGGGCATACGAGTCGCGAAATCAATATTTAGTTTTGTTGTCGAAAAACTGATCAGCCTTAGGCTATCGCCGCAACGCGAAGGCTTTTGCCGTGGCGCGATGTTGAACCCAAAACAAGAATCAAGAGTCATGATATGCAGGTTGAAAATCTTGTGCATTCTCGAGCCGCGAGGTTTCTGGTCGCGCCGCGGCATCTCAAGCAAACCAAAGTCAGGAGGCGTGCTAAGAAGGGTCGGTTTTCCCTTTATATGTCGCGCCGCGGCAGTCCTGCTGGGCTGATTCCGGATTTAGCTCATTTAAGGGGTTTTAAGGGGCAAATTGGTAATTTACACGTGTGACCAACCATATGACCCCAAATCTTATCCACTTAATTCATTTCTTTTCCATTTTCTTCTCCATTTTTCTCTCAAAACACCAAACCCACTTAGATTCAAAGTGAGATTTGAGAGTGAAGAATTTAGAGTTAATCTTTAGAGCAAGAATTAAAGTTCTCGTTCTTGGCTACGAGTGGATTTTGTTGGTAAGTCTTAACTCCGTATTTTGAGTTTTAGTTAATTTATGGCTAGGGTTCGGCCATTTGGGACTTGTAAGACCCATTTGGGGATTGAATGGGTGGATTTGAGTTAATTTGATGTAAGAAAACCCAAATGGTGTTAACCTAGAGTTGGTTCATTTAATTGGGATTTTGTAAGTGTTAAATTGAGTTGCTAGTCACTAACACACTTGTAAATGATGAAAGCATGTTAAGGGGTTAAGTTTGACCAAGTTTGTGGGTATAAGTGTTGAAATGGGTCAAATGAGTCATGGTTGACCTAATTGGGTGAAATGTGTATGAAATACCCTAAGTTTGTGTTAATTGGTGATAGTAGGCTCTAATCACTAGCTTTTAGTGATTTATGACGAGTCATGGCCATTAATGGGCGGTTTGGTTTGGTGGGTATGAGTCATTTAATGCGGGTAGGACATTAAATGCTCAAGAATGAGTAAGGTGGTTAATTCCACTTGTTGTGTATTGAATGTGTACTTATGTATTAGGTACCTTGCTTGAAGCATTCGGGAGTAATTAATCACCACCGACGTGATAAGGTGAGTGGAATAATTATATGCGTGCATATATGATGTATTTATTTGTGCGATATGAGTCATGAAGTGTCGACGTGTTAAGACACCACTTCTCACGTGGCGAGTGAAGTGTCAACGTGTTAAGATACCACTCAGGAGTGAAGCATTGACGTGTTAAGATGCCACTCCGAGAGATGTAACGAGTAAAGTGTCGATGTGTTAAGACATCACTCAGGGTGAAGTGTCGGCGTGTTAAGGCACCACCCGGGTGATGTATCGACGTGTTAAGATGCCACCCATGGGGTTAGTGTACGACGTGTTAAGTGCACTAATGGTTGTATGAACTCTGACGATCTTTTAACTACCGTTCCCTCGTTCGATTGGTTAACCATGGTTATGCGTTGTATTGTAGCATATTATATTGTTCGAGTTATATGCTAACGTTATGCTAGCTTGTGTGGTTGAAAGTTTAGTTATTATACTTGTGATGGTATGATTATTTATATTGCTAGCATGTATGCGATAAATGCGTAAGTGATTGCAAGTAAGTAGGTTGTATATGTATTCGTATAATTGTTGCACTCACTAAGCATTAGTTTACCCCTCTCGTTGTTTATCTCTTTAGATGAAGGTGCGTATAGGGGAAAAGGGGTTGTTGGGCACTAGGTGTTCCTTGGTGATGCTTGTTGAAGCTTTTGAAGTTGGCCTAGTGTTTTAGGTAGTTTAGCCCCAAACTATGCTGGAGGTGTTGTTTGGATTAAAACTACCGTTGTGAATGGGTCAAACTTGTATTACATTGGTTAAGGGCCTTCGTGCCGTTTGTAAACATTTAATTTTGATATTATTTGAATGGGTTACATGTAACCGTTTAATTGGGCGCTAATAGCTTGTTATTTAAAAAAAAAAATTATTATCGTATGGAATACGGGTTGGGTTATTTCAAGTGGTATCAGAGCATGGTCTAAGGGATTTAGGCGACTTGAGATAGGTGCCTAGACTTAGACTTTATTGTGTGTGCGCTTTATGTGGGACTTGTAGGACTTCGGGTCGGATCGGGTTTGGTTAGTGCATAGGTTTATGTGAACTAACCTTGCGCTATTTGTTTTGTGTGGTAATTGCAATCATCAAGCTAGATGGGCATTGTACTAGTGAGTTAATGCGATGTGCTCGCGTAGTAATGACTAGCTACCATGATTACGGGTACAAATTGTGTCAAACAAGCGATGTACGACGATTGTTGAGCAAGATGGGGCGGTACGATGTATATGTGCATATATGTGTCAAGTCTTCTGTTTCGTTGTTTAATCTCTTCCGTTTTATAAAATGAAGATGAGAAACGGACACGACACTGATAATGGTGGTACGAGCGAGGACCCCGAGTTCACGGCCAAAGTTGAGGCCATTTTGAAAAGACATCATGCGTCTTTCCTTGAAGATGTTAAGAAAATGTTTCTAGATATGATTGACGAGCAATTAGTCAACGTAGTAAATGAGCAAATTAAAGTTGTCCTTCAAGAGGACAATGTTGGGAGACGAGACTTTTTCTATAAGAATTTTAAAGATGCTCAACCTCCTACTTTTGAGGGTGAACGGGACCCACTTAAGAGTGTCCGGTGGATCTCCGACATGGAGGGGGCTTTTCGTACTTGTGAATGCCCTCTTGATAAAAAGACGAGGTACGGTTGTAGCATGTTGAGGGGCGATGCCAAGTTATGGTGGGATGCGAAAATCCAAGTTTATGGTGAAGAACAATGTATGGATTTTACTGTGGACGAGTTTAAGGCGGAGTTTTTCCAAGAGTACCGAACTTCGGCCGATCTTACTAGACTTAAGGATGAGTTGCGTTCCTTGAGGCAAGGGTCGATGGATTTGAACACTCTCAAATCCGTTTTCTTGTCAAAAACCCAATTTTGCCCGGAGTATGTCGGGAATGATAAAATGTTGAAGGAAGACTTCTATCGAATCTTGAATGACAATTATCAAGAAAAGATTAGTGTGAACGTGGTGAAAAGCTTTGATGAGTTGTTTGATATGGCCAAAGGTTTCGAGTCGCTCATCTTGAGAAAGAGTGGCTTTACTTTTGGCAAGAGGAAGTTTGAAGCTACTAGTCATTCGAATTTTTCAAACAAGAAGAACAAGAAGGGCTCCGAGAGTGTCGGTAGTGTAAAGAAGGGTGCTTCTGGAGATTTTACTTATGCTTGCTACAATTGTGGGCAAAGGGGGCACATGGCTCGTGAGTACCCAAAACCATCATCCACAACCAAGCTCACTTGTTTTAATTGCGGTAAAGAAGGGCATAAGAGGCCGGAGTGTCCCGATTTGCGCAATGATAATGTTAAGTGACTAGAGAAAGCGGCGGGTACGGCTAGGGGTCGCAACTATTTGATGGCGAATGATGAAGCCAAGCAATCTAACGAAGTTGTCTCAGGTACTTTCATGGTTAACTCTAATCCGGCAAGGATTCTATTTGATAGTGGTGCAAATTTGTCGTTTTTGTCTCCAAAATTTGTGCCTAAACTTAATAAACCGTTAGCTAAGTTAAGTCATCTGATAGAGGTTGAAATAGCGGATGAAAAGACGGTGCTAGTGGTTGATGTGTGTAAAAATTGTAATGTTGTGTTCGGTACCGAAACGTTTAAAATCGATCTCATTCCGATGACTTTGGGTGATTTTGATATTGTTGTTGGTATGGATTGGCTCGATCGTAATAGAGCCGATATTGCATGCCATGATAAATTCATTCGTGTGAAGACCCCAAGTGGGGGAGAGTTAATTATTCATGGTGATAACCGAAGAAGACTTGTGCTGATATGCACTTATGCACGGGAACGTCGTTTCCTTGTTAGTGGTGGCATGGATTTTCTTGCCCATGTAGTTGATACTCGTGATGACCCACCACCCATTCGTGAAATTCCGGTGGTTAACGAATTTGAAGACGTTTTTTCGGATGATTTACTGGGCGTTCCGGCGGAAAGACAAGTTGAATTTCGCATCGAGTTGGTTCCGGGGGCTACCCCCATTGCTAAAACTCCTTAACATTTAGCACCAAAGTAAATGCAAGAGTTGTTAAATCAAACCCAAGAGTTGCTTAAAAAGGGTTTTATTCGACCGAGTTCCTCGCCATGGGGTGCTCCGGTTTTATTTGTGAAGAAGAAGGATGGTAGTATGCGGATGTGCATCGACTATCGGGAGTTGAACAAAGTGACGATCAAAAATCGTTATCCATTGCCTTAGATTAACGATTTGTTTGACCAACTCCAATGTGCAACGTATTTTTCTAAGATTGACTTACAGTCCGGCTATCACCAAGTGCGGGTCCGTGAGGAGGACATAGAGAAAATGGCTTTCCGAACTCGTTACGGGCATTTTGAGTTTGTAGTTATGCCTTTTGGTCTCACGAATGCACCGGCGGCATTCATGGATCTAATGAACCGAGTGTGCCAATCTATGTTGGACAAGTCGGTAATCGTGTTCATTGACGACATACTTGTTTATTCTAAGAGTATGAAGGAACATGGACACCATTTGCATGAAGTGTTGAATACGTTGCGGAAGGAGAAGTTGTATGCTAAATTCTCCAAATATGAATTTTAGCTAAGGGAAGTTCAATTCCTTGGCCACATTGTGAACAAAGATGGTATTCAAGTAGATCCGGGAAAGATAGAGACGGTGAAGAGTTGGGGACGACCGACTACGCCTACGGAAATCCGAAGTTTTCTCGGATTGGCTGGTTATTATCGTCGGTTTATCCAAGACTTTTCTAAAATTGCTTCTCCTTTGACGAAGTTAACAAGGAAGAACGTGAGGTTTAATTGGGAAAACGAGCAAGAAATTGCTTTCCAATTATTGAGGAGATATTATGTCAAGCTCCGGTGTTGGTATTACCAGAAGGAATTGAAGATATTACGGTTTATTGTGATGCTTCGTTAAATGGAATCGGGTGTGATCTAATGCAAAGAGGTAAAGTCATCGCTGACGCCTCTCGACAATTAAAGGAACACGAAAAGATATACCTGACTCATGATCTTGAATTGGCAGCGGTGGTACATGCGTTGAAAATTTGGCGCCACTACTTGTATGGTGTCAAGTGTACGATTTATTCGGATCATAAGAGTTTGAAACATCTCTTTGATCAACGAGATTTGAATTATCGTCAACGTAGGTGGATGGATGTGGTAAAGGATTATGATTGTGAAATACTTTATCATCCGGGGAAGGCGAACGTGGTCGCGGATGCACTAAGTCGAAAGAGTCAACATCCGGCAATACGAGTAGGATCGTTACGCATGATCATTTCTTGCAATTTCCTTGTAAAGCTTGGTGAGATTCAAATAGAAGCGTATGTTCACAACAAGCGTGAGGAACGAATCGTGGGGCAAACGGAGTTCATTACTTTAGGCCCGCATGGTTTGTTGTCTTTTCAAAGAAGAGTGTGGGTGCCTAAGATGGGTTATTACCGACGGGTGCTACTTGATGAAGCACATAAGTCAAAGTATTCCATTCATCCGGGCGCGACGAAAATGTACCTTGATTTAAGGAAGGAGTATTGGTGGCCGGGTATGAAACGTGATGTTGTTAAGTATGTTGAACAATGCGTCACATGTTTGCAAGTTAAATCCGAACACCAAAAGTCGTACAATAAGTTACAACCGTTGGAAGTCCCAAAGTGGAAATGGGATCACATTACCATGGACTTCATTACAAAGTTACCAAAGACGGCGAGAACCCAATATGATACGATTTGGGTGATAGTTGATAGATTGACGAAGAGTGCTTTGTTTCTTCCCATTCGGGAAACGATATCGTCTAAGACTTTATCCAAGTTGTTTATCAAGGAGGTGATATCGAGACATGGGGTTCCTATATCTATTGTTTCGGATCGAGATACTCGTTTCACGTCTCGGTTTTGGAATAAGTTTCATGAAGATATGGGTACTCAATTGAAAATGAGCACGGTGTATCATCCTCAAACGGACGGTCAAACTGAGCGTACGAACCAAACATTGGAGGATATGTTAAGGGCGTGTATTATTGATTTTGGTGGAAGTTGGGACGAGCACTTACCATTGGTGGAATTCTCATACAATAATAGTTACCACACTAGTATTGGAATGCCACCTTATGAGATGCTATATGGAAGTAGGTGTCAAGCTCCTATTTATTGGGGTGAAGTGGAACAACGAGAAATCGGGAGTACCGATTTGGTCCTAAGAGACGAATAGTAAGATTGAGATGATTCGGGCTCGACTTAAGGCAGCGCAAGATAGACAAAAATCTTATGCCGATAAAGGTAGACGAACGATTGAATTTCAAGAAGGTGACATAGTGATGCTTAAGGTTTCGCCATGGAAGGGTGTTATTCGGTTTCGAAAGTGAGGAAAGTTAGCTCATCGGTTTATTGGTCCTTTAAGGTTTTTGGCACGTGTTGGTGAGGTTGCTTATAGACTAGATTTGCCCGAAGAGCTTGCGGGGATCCATAACACATTTCATGTTTCCCATCTCCGTAGGTGTCTTGCGGATGACTTGACTTGGGTGCCATTAGATGAGTTTGCGTTAAACAACAAATTAGAGTATGTTGAAGAGCCGATTGCAATTCTTGATTAGAAGGTTAAGATGTTGCGAAACAAGGAAGTTAGAACTTTCAAATTGCAATGGCTACATCGAAAGGGTTTGGAATTTATGTGGGAATCCGAAGAGTTTGTTTTGGTCTATCTTCCGGCTTGTCATGCGGCTTGGATCACGAGGACGCGCTCCGATTCAAGTGGAGGAGAGTTGTAACATCCCGCTGTTCATATACATAGATTAAGGTACATACTTAATCGTCTGTACGATTATATTTCATTTTCTATGTGATTAAATGACTTAAGTGCTATTTCGATGTGTACGATATGTATATATATAATACATGTATAAGGATATGTTTGACTTAGGAAGGTATTAAGTCGAGTGAGGCTTCGTGGTGAAATCTAGATGTACATATGAAGCAAGTTTGGGGCATACAAGTCGCGAAATCAATATTTAGTTTTGTTGTTGAAAAACTAATCAGCCTTAGGCTATCGCCGCGCCGCGAAGACTTTTGCCGCACCGCGATGTTGAACCCAAAACAAGAATCAGGAGTCATGATATGCAGGTCGAAAATCTTGTGCATTCTCGCGCCGCGAGGTTTCTGGTCGCGCCGCGGCATCTCAAGCAAACCAAAGTCAGGAGGCGTGCTAAGAAGGGTCGGTTTTCCCTTTATATGTCGCGCCGCGACTAATGGGGTCGCGCCGCGGTAGTCCTGCTGGGCAAATTCCGTATTTAGCTCATTTAAGGGGTTTTAAAGGGTAAATTGGTAATTTACACGTGTGACCAGCCATATGACCCCAAATCTTATCCACTTAATTCATTTCTTTTCCATTTTCTTCTCCATTTTTCTCTCAAAACACCAAACCTACTTAGATTCAAAGTGAGATTTGAGAGTGAAGAATTTAGAGTTGATCTTTGGAGCAAGGATTAAAGTTGTTCTCCTCGTTCTTGGCTACGAGTGGATAGTGTTGGTAAGTCTTAACTCCGTATTTTGAGTTTTAGTTAATTTATGGCTAGGGTTTGGCCATTTGGGACTTGTAAGACCCATTTGGGGATTTAATGGGTGGATTTGGGTTAATTTGATGTAAGAAAACCCAAATGGTGTTAACCTAGGGTTTGTTCATGTAATTGGGGTTTTGTAAGTGTTAAATTGAGTTGCTAGTCACTAACACACTTGTAAATGATGAAAGCATGTTAAGGGGTTAAGCTTGACCAAGTTTGTGGGTATAAGTGTTAAACTGGTCAAATGAGTCATGGTTGACCTAATTGGGTGAAATGGGTATGAAATACCCTAAGTGTGTGTTAATTGGTGATAGTAGGCTCTAATCACTAGCTTTTAGTGATTTATGACGAGTCATGGCCATTAATGGGCGGTTTGGTGGGTATGAGTCATTTAATGCGGTTAGGACATTAAATGCTCAAAAGTGAGTAAGGTGGTTAATTCCACTTGTTGTGTATTGAATGTGTACTTATGTATTAGGTATCTTGCTTGAAGCATTCGGGAGTAATTAATCACCACCGACGTGATAAGGTGAGTGGAATAATTATATGCATGCATATATGATGTATTTATTTGTGTGGTATGAGTCGTGAAGTGTCGACGTGTTAAGACACCACTTCTCACATGGCGAGTGAAGTGTCGACGTGTTAAGACACCACTCGGGAGTAAAGCATCGATGTGTTAAGAAGCCATCCCGAGAGATGTACGAGTGAAGTGTCGATGTGTTAAGACATCACTCGGGGTGAAGTATAGACATGTTAAGGCACCACCCGGGGTGAAGCATCGACGTGTTAAGATGCCACCCGTGGGGTTAGTGTACGGCGTGTTAAGTGCACTAATGATTGTTATGAACTCCGACGGTGTTTTAACTACCGTTCCCTCGTTCGATTGGTTTAACCATGGTTGTACGTTGTATTGTAGCATATTATATTGTTCGAGTTATATGCTAACGTTATGCTAGCTTGTGTGGTTGGAAGTTTAGTTATTATACTTGTGATGGTATGATTATTTATATTGCTAGCATGTATGCGGTAAATGCGTAAGTGATTGCAAGTAAGTAGGTTGCATATGTATTCGTATAATTGTTGCACTCACTAAGCATTAGCTTACCCCTCTCGTTATTTATCTTTTTAGATGCAGGTGCGGATAGGGGAAAAGGGGTTGTTGGGCACTAGGTGTTCCTTGGTGATGCTTGTTGAAGCTTTTGAAGTTGGCCTAGTGTTTTGGGTAGTTTAGCCCCAAACCATGCTCGAGGTGTTGTTTGGATTAAAACTACTGTTGTGAATGGGTCAAACTTGTATTACGTTGGTTAAGGGCCTTCGTGCCGTTTGTAAACATTTAATTGTGATATTATTTGAATGGGTTACATGTAACCGTTTAATTGGGCGCTAATGGCTTGTTATTTAAAAAAAATTATTATCATATGGAATATGGGTTGGGTTGTTTCACATCGTACATCACTTGTTAGACACGATTTGCACCCGTAATAAGGTTTGCATGTCCTTATTACACACACACACGCTGTATTAACTTGTTAGTACAACGACCGCCTCGCTTCATGATATAGACAACACTACCAAATATTCTACGCGACATAAACACACGCAAGAATAATGTCACAACACAAGCCAATACCCTAGTTAGTTCACCTACACGCCAAGGCACTAACCAAGTTCCCATTCCGACCCGTAATCTTACAAGTCCCGCAACAAATAAGCGCACACAAAAATCCCTTAGACCATATTCTGATACCACTTGTAACGACCCAACCCGTTATCCAACCGAATACGCAAATTTTTTTTTATATACAGAAGGGGTTCGCGGCGCGTAACACCATATGTGCGCGGCACGCACATAGCCTGGCAGCTTGCTGTCCAAAATTTCCAATTTCCGATTAAAGATCTCTCGCTTCCCGACACTTTTAGACGAAACGGTTTTCACAACATCTAATATTAGTTAAAACTAAAACGTTCCAATAATAAAATGAGTTTTACGACACCAGGCCCACATCGGCCGTTTTACGACTTTCATACAAAAAACAAGTTTTCGACCACATGATTTTTAACACAAAATAAACACCGAGCATGGCGATTGATGATACGCTACCCAATCCTAATCACATCCCAAGCACGTCTTCTAAAGAAACCTACGCGAGTCCACTAGTTTCCACACTTACCCGAGCCACCGCATCCATGCAAAGCTATAAAAATGTAAACAACGAGAGGGTAAGCTAACGCTTAGTGACTCACTAATAGTGAGTGAGAATATACTACATACTTATATATATGCATAAATGGGATACGCCACACAAATAATCAATTAACACCTACCGGAGCATCCACGTATAAGGCTACTAAACATACCGTACAATCGCTATACACAAGCTAAAAAGTAAACAAAGTAAGTTCACCAATGACGATATGAACAACTCCAACAAGCTACACCAGGAGGGTTAGCTACATCACAACGATACAACAATATATAACAAAGCGTGAACCGCCCAAGGTTAATCCCTTAACCCAATACCAAATGAAGTTTGGCTGAACTACACGAGCCTTAGTAAATCCGCATCCACACTAGACTACTATCTTCAATATCACAACAACATCGACATTGGCCGAACTACACGAGCCTTAGTGAATCCACACGCGATCCACTTCTCCAATCACGACTCAATACCAACCTTTCGCCATTGGGGTTATATAATCCCATCACAAGCATATGTGATAACGTACACACAAAGTGTGCACCTCGCCAAAGGTGGTCAACCAAAATGCACAACCGTGCCAATTGGACCTATTACATAAGTCCATCAAATCCACCTATATATGAAGTGAGCTCTATAACCGAGAATCACTTCACCCGACCCGCACCCATCCTACACATACATATGCACATAGGATATTAACACTCCTCAACCGAAATCGACACAACTTGCCAATGGAGAGTACCTATTCCATTATCACAATATAATAACACACTTAGAGTGGATTTACAAACCAACTCAAATCAACACTTAGTGCAATTTCGACCCATTGCACTTCCAAGCACAAAACGCGCCCAAACTAACCAATAATCACTAACACAAGTGTAGTGACCCGAACTTTTTCATGTTTATATATATATTAAATGAAATTGTTATTTACATGATTAAGTGTTTCCAACATGTTAAGCAATCAAACTTGTTAAGACTTGATTAATTGAAATAGGTTTCATATAGACAATTGACCACCCAAGTTGACCGGTGATTCGCGAACGTTAAAACTTGTAAAAACTATACGATGACATATATATGGTTATATATATAGTTAACATGATTTTATTATAAGTATGTATCTCATTAGGTATTTTAATAATGAGTTATATACATAAAAATGAGACTATTAATTTAAGAAACTCGAAAACGATATATATAACGATTATCGTTATAACAACGTCTTACTAGGTACATATGAATCATATTAAGATATTCATACACTTGGTTAATTATGTTAAATGATAAGTAAATATATTATTAAGTGTATTAACAATGAAATACATATGTAAAAATAAGACTACTAACTTAATGATTTCGAAACGAGACCTATATGTAACGATTATCGTTGTAAAGACATTTAATGTATATATATCATATTAAGAGATATTCATACATGATAATATCATGATAATATAATAATTTAAAATCTCATTTGATATTATAAACATTGGGTTAACAACATTTAACAAGATCATTAACCTAAAGGTTTCAAAACAACACTTACATGTAACGACTAACGATGACTTAACGACTCAGTTAAAATGTATATACATGTAGTGTTTTAATATGTATTTATACACTTTTGAAAGACTTCAATACACTTATCAAAATACTTCTATTTAACAAAAATGCTTACAATTACATCCTCGTTCAGTTTCATCAACAATTCTACTCGTATGCACCCGTATTCGTACTCGTACAATACACAGCTTTTAGATGCAGGTACTATTGGTATATACACTCCAATGATCAGCTCTTAGCAGCCCATGTGAGTCACCTAACACATTTGGGAACCATCATTTGGCAACTAGCATGAAATATCTCATAAAATTACAAAAATATGAGTAATCATTCATGACTTATTTACATGAAAACAAAATTACATATCCTTTATATCTAATCCATACACCAACGACCAAAAACACCTACAAACACTTTCATTCTTCAATTTTCTTCATCTAATTGATCTCTCTCAAGTTCTATCTTCAAGTTCTAAGTGTTCTTCATAAATTCCAAAAGTTCTAGTTTCATAAAATCAAGAATACTTTCAAGTTTGCTAGCTCACTTCCAATCTTGTAAGGTGATCATCCAACCTCAAGAAATCTTTGTTTCTTACAGTAGGTTATCATTCTAATACAAGGTAATAATCATATTCAAACTTTGGTTCAATTTCTATAACTATAACAATCTTATTTCAAGTGATGATCTTACTTGAACTTGTTTTCGTGTCATGATTCTGCTTCAAGAACTTCGAGCCATCCAAGGATCCGTTGAAGCTAGATCCATTTTTCTCTTTTCCAGTAGGTTTATCCAAGGAATTTAAGGTAGTAATGATGTTCATAACATCATTCGATTCATATACATAAAGCTATCTTATTCGAAGGTTTAAACTTGTAATCACTAGAACATAGTTTAGTTAATTCTAAACTTGTTCGCAAACAAAAGTTAATCCTTCTAACTTGACTTTTAAAATCAACTAAACACATGTTCTATATCTGTATGATATGCTAACTTAATGATTTAAAACCTGGAAACACGAAAAACACCGTAAAACCGGATTTACGCCGTCGTAGTAACACCGCGAGCTGTTTTGGGTTAGTTAAATAAAAACTATGATAAACTTTGATTTAAAAGTTGTTATTCTGAGAAAATGATTTTTATTATGAACATGAAACTATATCCAAAAATTATGGTTAAACTCAAAGTGGAAGTATGTTTTCTAAAATGGTCATCTAGACGTCGTTCTTTCGACTGAAATGACTACCTTTACAAAAACGACTTGTAACTTATTTTTCCGACTATAAACCTATACTTTTTCTGTTTAGATTCATAAAATAGAGTTCAATATGAAACCATAGCAATTTGATTCACTCAAAATGGATTTAAAATGAAGAAGTTATGGGTAAAACAAGATTGGATAATTTTTCTCATTTTAGCTACGTGAAAATTGGTAACAAATCTATTCCAACCATAACTTAATCAACTTGTATTGTATATTATTTAATCTTGAGATACCATATACACGTATACAATGTTTCGACCTATCATGTCGACACATCTATATATATTTCGGAACAACCATAGACACTCTATATGTGAATGTTGGAGTTAGCTATACAGGGTTGAGGTTGATTCCAAAATATATATAGTTTGAGTTGTGATCAATACTGAGATACGTATACACTGGGTCGTGGATTGATTCAAGATAATATTTATCGATTTATTTATGTACATCTAACTGTGGACAACTAGTTGTAGGTTACTAACGAGGACAGCTGACTTAATAAACTTAAAACATCAAAATATATTAAAAGTGTTGTAAATATATTTTGAACATACTTTGACATATATGTATATATTGTTATAGGTTCGTGAATCAACCAGTGGCCAAGTCTTACTTCCCGACGAAGTAAAAATCTGTGAAAGTGAGTTATAGTCCCACTTTTAAAATCTAATATTTTTGGGATGAGAATACATGCAGGTTTTATAAATGATTTACAAAATAGACACAAGTACATGAAACTACATTCTATGGTTGAATTATCAAAATCGAATATGCCCCTTTTTATTAAGTCTGGTAATCTAAGAATTAGGGAACAGACACCCTAATTGACGCGAATCCTAAAGATAGATCTATTGGGCTTAACAAACCCCATCCAAAGTACCGGATGCTTTAGTACTTCGAAATTTATATCATATCCGAAGGGTGTCCCGGAATGATGGGGATATTCTTATATATGCATCTTGTTAATGTCGGTTACCAGGTGTTCACCATATGAATGATTTTTATCTCTATGTATGGGATGTGTATTGAAATATGAAATCTTGTGGTCTATTATTATGATTTGATATATATAGGTTAAACCTATAACTCACCAACATTTTTGTTGACGTTTTAAGCATGTTTATTCTCAGGTGATTATTAAGAGCTTCCGCTATCGCATACTTAAATAAGGACGAGATTTGGAGTCCATGCTTGTATGATATTGTGTAAAAACTGCATTCAAGAAACTTATTTTGTTGTAACATATTTGTATTGTAAACCATTATGTAATGGTTGTGTGTAAACAGGATATTTTAGATTATCATTATTTGATAATCTACGTAAAGCTTTTTAAACCTTTATTGATGAAATAAAGGTTATGGTTTGTTTTAAAATGAATGCAGTCTTTGAAAAACGTCTCATATAGAGGTCAAAACCTCGCAACGAAATCAATTAATATGGAACGTTTTTAATCAATAAGAACGGGACATTTCAGTTGGTATCCGAGCGTTGGTCTTAGAGAACCAGAAAATTTGCATTAGTGTGTCTTATCGAGTTTGTTAGGATGCATTAGTAAGTCTGGACTTCGACCGTGTTTTCTTTAAAAATGATTGCTTAACATTTTTGTTGGAAACTATATATTTTTAACATATGAATATTATGTGATATATTAATCTCTTAACGTGTTTGATATTATGTGATAGATGTCTACCTCTAGAACAAGTCCCATTGACTCACCTAATAATAATGAAGAGTCAAATGTAAATTGGAATGATTCGTGGACTGATTCACAAGTTCCCGAAGAGGAACCGGAAGAAGAGTCAGAACCGGAAGAAGAATCGGAACCGGAAGAAGAATCGGAACCGGAAGAAGAAATAGAACCGGTGGGGGAAATAATAAAACGGTTAAGTAAAAGAGAATCCTCAACCAACCGACCAAGGTTAATTATGGTCAATGGTGTTTCCGCCAAGGAAGCAAAATATTGGGAGGATTACCAATTCTCCGATGAATCGGATTCCGACGAGAATTCCGATGATGTTATAGAAATTACCCCAACTGAATTTAAAAAGGCAAAAGAAAATAATAAGGGAAAGGGCATAAAAATAGAGAAATCTAATTCCAACCCCGATGAACTTTATATGTATCGTCAACCCCCGAAGTCCTTAAGTTGTAACAATGACCCGGGAACCTCTAAACCACCAGGTTTTTCTAAACCAATGTGGAAAATTACGGCTCGTATTAGGGGAACATCATATATCCCTAGAAACTTGGCAAAACGAACCAAAACCGAAGAAGAAGAAACAAGCGAGTCGGAATAAGATAGTTGTATTCGTGTGGTGTAATATATGTAATATAGTGTGCTTATGCTTTATGATATATGTAAAAATTGCTTGTATTAATAAGTATTTTTTTTTATGAATCTAACTCTTGTCTATTTTACAGTATAAAAACACAAAATGGATAGACAACCTAATATTTTAAGAGACCTACCCGGAGACATGATTGATGAAATCTTGTCTAGAGTCGGTCAGAATTCTTCGGCACAACTACTTAAGGCGAGATCAGTTTGTAAGACATTCGAAGAACGTTCCAAGAATGCCTTGGTTTATAAAAGGCTTTCGTTCGAAAGATGGGGGATATCACATTGGGAAATCCATAAGTTACGATGTGTTTACTTTAACGCATATATTGCGGGGAACCCAAATGCTATTTTACGCAATGGGTTAAGAAATTATTTTGACTCAATATATCCGAATATTGGACTTCGTGATTTAGAAAAAGCGGCTAACATGCAACATAAAGAAGCATGTTATGCTTACGGATTAGTAATGTTCGCTTCTCACCAAAGTGAGAACAAGAACATCGAGCTACAACTATTAAACAAAACGTTCCCACAAGTGACGGAGTCGGTAATTGGGGTAAGAAATGAGGTTTTTAGATTGTTACGGGACTGTTGGACATTACGTAACCCTCGTCCCTTTGACGATGTTACAACACGCTGTCTTATCAACGGCCATAACGGTTATGTTCCACAAGACCAAGGATGGGAAGTAATCCTAGTAAAACCAGAATGCATGACTTGTTTCTGGACGTATGAATTACGTGTCTTTATTGCCTTTGCTGAACGACTTGTGTACTAGCTAGAATTATCTTCACAACCATCTTGTATCAAATTTATTGTGTGCTATATTTCATGCTATATGTAAAATAAGCGGTATTGTAAGTTTGTAAAATATTGTGTAAAAGTTTGAACGCGAAATATTATTATAATCAGTTTTTCATATAGAATTGTAGTAGTTGAATTGTATATTAGCTACTAAGTATGAACTTAACGGGTAGGTACTACCCGAATTTAAACTTATAAAACGCTAATATGAAGAAAAAGCTTTTATAAATGAGTTCATATTATGCTACGAAATACTATTAACTACTCTTAATATTCTGTATGATTAACTTGTTCCATTTAACTATTTTGAAGGAAATGGCCCCGACTACTCGACACACCGTGAATATGAATGAAGAGGAATTCCGTACTTTTCTAGCTTCAAACATAGCCGCAGTACAGGCTGCGCTACATACCAACAATAACCTTGGATCTAGCAGTACAGGAAATCGTGTAGGATGCACCTACAAAGAATTCACTGCCTGCAAACCTTTGGAATTTGATGGAACCGAAGGACCGATCGGATTGAAACGGTGGACCGAGAAGGTCGAATCGGTGTTTGCCATAAGTAAGTGTACTGAAGAGGACAAAGTAAAGTACGCTACGCATACCTTCACAGGTTCTGCGTTAACATGGTGGAATACCTATCTAGAGCAAGTGGGACAAGACGATGCGTACGCACTACCGTGGTCAGCATTCAAGCACTTGATGAACGAGAAGTACCGTCCCAGAACCGAGGTCAATAAGCTCAAGACAGAACTTAGAGGGTTACGAACCCAAGGATTTGATATTACCACGTACGAAAGACAATTCACAGAATTGTGCCTATTGTGTCCGGGAGCATTCGAAGATGAGGAAGAGAAGATCGACGCGTTTGTGAAAGGATTACCGGAAAGAATCCAAGAAGATATAAGTTCACACGAGCCCGCCTCCATACAACAGGCATGTAGAATGGCTCACAAACTAGTGAACCAGATTGAAGAAAGAATTAAAGAACAGACTGCTGAAGAGGCCAATGTGAAGCAAGTCAAAAGAAAGTGGGAGGAAAACGGTGATAAGAATCACCAATACAACAACAACAGCAATTACAACAATAATCGCAACAATTATCCCAACAATCGCAACATCAATCGCAACTACAACAAACGGCCCAACAACAACAACAACAACTACAATAATCATCCCAACAACAATAATAACCGCAACAACAACAACAACAATCAGAAGCAGCTATGCCAAAGGTGTGAAAAGTATCACTCGGGGTTCTGCACCAAATTTTGCAACAAGTGTAAAAGAAATGGTCATAGCGCGGCGAAGTGTGAGGTCTACGGACCAGGGGTTAATAGAACGAAAGGAAAAAATGGTGTCGGAACGAGTAATGGCAGAGCAAGTAGTGTCGGAGCAAGTTATGCCAATGTAGTTTGTTATAAATGTGGAAAACCGGGCCACATTATTAGAAATTGCCCGAACCAGGAGAACACGAATGGACAAGGCCGCGGAAGAGTTTTCAATATTAATGCGGCAGAGGCACAGGAAGACCCGGAGCTTGTTACGGGTACGTTTCTTATTGACAATAAATCTGCTTACGTTTTATTTGATTCGGGTGCGGATAGAAGCTATATGAGTAGAGATTTTTGTGCTAAATTAAGTTGTCCATTGACGCCTTTGGATAGTAAATTTTTACTCGAATTAGCAAATGGTAAATTAATTTCAGCAGATAATATATGTCGGAATCGAGAAATTAAACTGGTTAGCGAAACATTTAAGATTGACTTGATACCAGTAGAGTTAGGGAGTTTTGATGTGATAATCGGTATGGACTGGTTGAAAGAAGTGAAAGCAGAGATCGTTTGTTACAAAAATGCAATTCGCATTATACGAGAAAAGGAAAACCCTTAATGGTGTACGGAGAAAAGGGCAACACGAAGCTACATCTTATTAGTAATTTGAAGGCACAAAAACTAATAAGAAAAGGTTGCTATGCTGTTCTAGCACACGTCGAGAAAGTACAAACTGAAGAAAAGAGCATCAATGATGTTTCCATTGCAAAAGAATTTCCCGATGTATTTCCGAAAGAATTACCGGGATTACCCCCACATCGATCCGTTGAATTTCAAATAGATCTTGTACCAGGAGCTGCACCAATAGCTCGTGCTCCTTACAGACTCGCACCCAGCGAGATGAAAGAATTGCAAAGCCAATTACAAGAACTTTTAGAGCGTGGTTTCATTCGACCAAGCACATCACCGTGGGGAGCTCCTGTTTTGTTTGTCAAGAAGAAAGATGGTACATTCAGGTTGTGTATCGACTACCGAGAGTTGAACAAACTTACCATCAAGAACCGCTACCCACTACCGAGAATCGACGACTTATTTGATCAATTACAAGGCTCGTCTGTTTATTCAAAGATTGACTTACGTTCCGGGTATCATCAAATGCGGGTGAAAGAAGATGATATTCCAAAGACTGCTTTCAGAACACGTTACGGTCATTACGAGTTTATGGTCATGCCATTTGGTTTAACTAATGCACCAGCTGTGTTCATGGACCTTATGAACCGAGTGTGTGGACCATACCTTGACAAGTTTGTCATTGTTTTCATTGATGACATACTTATTTACTCAAAGAATGACCAAGAATACGGTGAACATTTGAGAAAGGTGTTAGAAGTATTGAGGAAGGAAAAACTGTATGCTAAGTTTTCAAAGTGTGCATTTTGGTTAGAAGAAGTTCAATTCCTCGGTCACATAGTGAACAAAGAAGGTATTAAGGTGGATCCGGCAAAGATAGAAACTGTTGAAAAGTGGGAAACCCCGAAAACTCCGAAACACATACGCCAGTTTTTAGGACTAGCTGGTTACTACAGAAGGTTCATCCAAGACTTTTCCAGAATAGCAAAACCCTTGACTGCATTAACGCATAAAGGGAAGAAATTTGAATGGAATGATGAACAAGAGAAAGCGTTTCAGTTATTGAAGAAAAAGCTAACTACGGCACCTATATTGTCATTGCCTGAAGGGAATGATGATTTTGTGATTTATTGTGACGCATCAAAGCAAGGTCTCGGTTGTGTATTAATGCAACGAACGAAGGTGATTGCTTATGCGTCTAGACAATTGAAGATTCACGAACAAAATTATATGACGCATGATTTGGAATTAGGCGCGGTTGTTTTTGCATTAAAGACTTGGAGGCACTACTTATATGGGGTCAAAAGTATTATATATACCGACCACAAAAGTCTTCAACACATATTTAATCAGAAACAACTGAATATGAGGCAGCGTAGGTGGATTGAATTATTGAATGATTACGACTTTGAGATTCGTTACCACCCGGGGAAGGCAAATGTGGTAGCCGATGCCTTGAGTAGGAAGGACAGAGAACCCATTCGAGTAAAATCTATGAATATAATGATTCATAATAACATTACTACTCAAATAAAGGAGGCGCAACAAGGAGTTTTAAAAGAGGGAAATTTAAAGGATGAAATACCCAAAGGATCGGAGAAGCATCTTAATATTCGGGAAGACGGAACCCGGTATAGGGCTGAAAGGATTTGGGTACCAAAATTTGGAGATATGAGAGAAATGGTACTTAGAGAAGCTCATAAAACCAGATACTCAATACATCCTGGAACGGGGAAGATGTACAAGGATCTCAAGAAACATTTTTGGTGGCCGGGTATGAAAGCCGATGTTGCTAAATACGTAGGAGAATGTTTGACGTGTTCTAAGGTCAAAGCTGAGCATCAGAAACCATCAGGTCTACTTCAACAACCTGAAATCCCGGAATGGAAATGGGAAAACATTACCATGGATTTCATCACTAAATTGCCAAGGACTGCAAGTGGTTTTGATACTATTTGGGTAATAGTTGATCGTCTCACCAAATCAACACACTTCCTGCCAATAAGAGAAGATGACAAGATGGAGAAGTTAGCACGACTGTATTTGAAGGAAGTCGTCTCCAGACATGGAATACCAATCTCTATTATCTCTGATAGGGATGGCAGATTTATTTCAAGATTCTGGCAGACATTACAGCAAGCATTAGGAACTCGTCTAGACATGAGTACTGCCTATCATCCACAAACTGATGGGCAGAGCGAAAGGACGATACAAACGCTTGAAGACATGCTACGAGCATGTGTTATTGATTTTGGAAACAGTTGGGATCGACATCTACCGTTAGCAGAATTTTCCTACAACAACAGCTACCTTTCAAGCATTGAGATGGCGCCGTTTGAAGCACTTTATGGTAGAAAGTGCAGGTCTCCGATTTGTTGGAGTGAAGTGGGGGATAGACAGATTACGGGTCCGGAGATTATACAAGAAACTACCGAGAAGATCATCCAAATTCAACAACGGTTGAAAACCGCCCAAAGTCGACAAAAGAGCTACGCTGACATTAAAAGAAAAGATATAGAATTTGAAATTGGAGAGATGGTCATGCTTAAAGTTGCACCTTGGAAAGGCGTTGTTCGATTTGGTAAACGAGGGAAATTAAATCCAAGGTATATTGGACCATTCAAGATTATTGATCGTGTCGGACCAGTAGCTTACCGACTAGAGTTACCTCAACAACTCGCGGCTGTACATAACACTTTTCACGTCTCGAATTTGAAGAAATGTTTTGCTAAAGAAGATCTCACTATTCCGTTAGATGAAATCCAAATCAACAAAAAACTCCAATTCATCGAAGAACCCGTCGAAATAATGGATCGTGAGGTTAAAAGACTTAAGCAAAACAAGATACCAATTGTTAAGGTTCGATGGAATGCTCATAGAGGACCCGAGTTCACCTGGGAGCGTGAAGATCAGATGAAGAAGAAATACCCGCATTTAATTCCAGAAGATACGTCAACACCTCCAACTTATTAAAATTTCGGGACGAAATTTATTTAACGGGTAGGTACTGTAGTGACCCGAACTTTTCCATGTTTATATATATATTAAATGAAATTGTTATTTACATGATTAAGTGTTTCCAACATGTTAAGCAATCAAACTTGTTAAGACTTGATTAATTGAAATAGGTTTCATATAGACAATTGACCACCCAAGTTGACCGGTGATTCGCGAACGTTAAAACTTGTAAAAACTATACGATGACATATATATGGTTATATATATAGTTAACATGATTTTATTATAAGTATGTATCTCATTAGGTATTTTAACAATGAGTTATATACATAAAAATGAGACTATTAATTTAAGAAACTCGAAAACGATATATATAACGATTATCGTTATAACAACGTCTTACTAGGTACATATGAATCATATTAAGATATTGATACACTTGGTTAATTATGTTAAATGATAAGTAAATATATTATTAAGTGTATTAACAATGAAATACATATGTAAAAATAAGACTACTAACTTAATGATTTCGAAACGAGACCTATATGTAACGATTATCGTTGTAAAGACATTTAATGTATATATATCATATTAAGAGATATTCATACATGATAATATCATGATAATATAATAATTTAAAATCTCATTTGATATTATAAACATTGGGTTAACAACATTTAACAAGATCATTAACCTAAAGGTTTCAAAACAACACTTACATGTAACGACTAACGATGACTTAACGACTCAGTTAAAATGTATATACATGTAGTGTTTTAATATGTATTTATACACTTTTGAAAGACTTCAATACACTTATCAAAATACTTCTATTTAACAAAAATGCTTACAATTACATCCTCGTTCAGTTTCATCAACAATTCTACTCGTATGCACCCGTATTCGTACTCGTACAATACACAGCTTTTAGATGTAGGTACTATTGGTATATACACTCCAATGATCAGCTCTTAGCAGCCCATGTGAGTCACCTAACACATGTGGGAACCATCATTTGGCAACTAGCATGAAATATTTCATAAAATTACAAAAATATGAGTAATCATTCATGACTTATTTACATGAAAACAAAATTACATATCCTTTATATCTAATCCATACACCAACGACCAAAAACACCTACAAACACTTTCATTCTTCAATTTTCTTCATCTAATTGATCTCTCTCAAGTTCTATCTTCAAGTTCTAAGTGTTCTTCATAAATTCCAAAAGTTCTAGTTTCATAAAATCAAGAATACTTTCAAGTTTGCTAGCTCACTTCCAATCTTGTAAGGTGATCATCCAACCTCAAGAAATCTTTGTTTCTTACAGTAGGTTATCATTCTAATACAAGGTAATAATAATATTCAAACTTTGGTTCAATTTCTATAACTATAACAATCTTATTTCAAGTGATGATCTTACTTGAACTTGTTTTCGTGTCATGATTCTGCTTCAAGAACTTCGAGCCATCCAAGGATCCGTTGAAGCTAGATCCATTTTTATCTTTTCCAGTAGGTTTATCCAAGGAATTTAAGGTAGTAATGATGTTCATAACATCATTCGATTCATATACATAAAGCTATCTTATTCGAAGGTTTAAACTTGTAATCACTAGAACATAGTTTAGTTAATTCTAAACTTGTTCGCAAACAAAAGTTAATCCTTCTAACTTGACTTTTAAAATCAACTAAACACATGTTCTATATCTGTATGATATGCTAACTTAATGATTTAAAACCTGGAAACACGAAAAACACCGTAAAACCGGATTTACGCCGTCGTAGTAACACCGCGGGCTGTTTTAGGTTAGTTAAATAAAAACTATGATAAACTTTGATTTAAAAGTTGTTATTCTGAGAAAATGATTTTTATTATGAACATGAAACTATATCCAAAAATTATGGTTAAACTCAAAGTGGAAGTATGTTTTCTAAAATGGTCATCTAGACATCGTTCTTTCGACTGAAATGACTACCTTTACAAAAACGACTTGTAACTTATTTTTCCGACTATAAACCTATACTTTTTCTGTTTAGATTCATAAAATAGAGTTCAATATGAAACCATAGCAATTTGATTCACTCAAAATGGATTTAAAATGAAGAAGTTATGGGTAAAACAAGATTGGATAATTTTTCTCATTTTAGCTACGTGAAAATTGGTAACAAATCTATTCCAACCATAACTTAATCAACTTGTATTGTATATTATTTAATCTTGAGATACCATAGACACGTATACAATGTTTCGACCTATCATGTCGACACATCTATATATATTTCGGAACAACCATAGACACTCTATATGTGAATGTTGGAGTTAGCTATACAGGGTTGAGGTTGATTCCAAAATATATATAGTTTGAGTTGTGATCAATACTGAGATACGTATACACTGGGTCGTGGATTGATTCAAGATAATATTTATCGATTTATTTATGTACATCTAACTGTGGACAACTAGTTGTAGGTTACTAACGAGGACAGCTGACTTAATAAACTTAAAACATCAAAATATATTAAAAGTGTTGTAAATATATTTTGAACATACTTTGACATATATGTATATATTGTTATAGGTTCGTGAATCAACCAGTGGCCAAGTCTTACTTCCCGACGAAGTAAAAATCTGTGAAAGTGAGTTATAGTCCCACTTTTAAAATCTAATATTTTTGGGATGAGAATACATGCAGGTTTTATAAATGATTTACAAAATAGACACAAGTACATGAAACTACATTCTATGGTTGAATTATCGAAATCGAATATGCCCCTTTTTATTAAGTCTGGTAATCTAAGAATTAGGGAACAGACACCCTAATTGACGCGAATCCTAAAGATAGATCTATTGGGCTTAACAAACCCCATCCAAAGTACCGGATGCTTTAGTACTTTGAAATTTATATCATATCCGAAGGGTGTCCCGGAATGATGGGGATATTCTTATATATGCATCTTGTTAATGTCGGTTACCAGGTGTTCACCATATGAATGATTTTTATCTCTATGTATGGGATGTGTATTGAAATATGAAATCTTGTGGTCTATTATTATGATTTGATATATATAGGTTAAACCTATAACTCACCAACATTTTTGTTGACGTTTTAAGCATGTTTATTCTCAGGTGATTATTAAGAGCTTCCGCTATCGCATACTTAAATAAGAACGAGATTTGGAGTCCATGCTTGTATGATATTGTGTAAAAACTGCATTCAAGAAACTTATTTTGTTGTAACATATTTGTATTGTAAACCATTATGTAATGGTTGTGTGTAAACATGATATTTTAGATTATCATTATTTGATAATCTACGTAAAGCTTTTTAAACCTTTATTGATGAAATAAAGGTTATGGTTTGTTTTAAAATGAATGCAGTCTTTGAAAAACGTCTCATATAGAGGTCAAAACCTCGCAACGAAATCAATTAATATGGAACGTTTTTAATCAATAAGAACGGGACATTTCAACAAGTGAAAATGGTCCTAATACGCCAATTAAACCCAAACACAAGTGTAAACACTTATCATTCTCAAAATCACCCATAAACCCTAATTTTGACTCAATACAAAATTAGTCTTTCAAATACACTAAAATGGGTTCCAACACTTCCATAATAACCAAACCTAGTGATTAAACCCAATTCCAAGTCCTAAATCATGGCCAAGTCGATTTCCAAAGCAAAACCCACCAACAACAATAATAAACCCGATTACTAGCATCAATGAACTTAATTCAAGAGTTTAATTGGGTTTCTCTACAATTTAAGTTCAAACCCTACCTTTAAATATCAAATCAAACATTGAAATTCAAAGTTAGAACTTACCACAACAACCAAAACGTAGCTAGGAACGAGGTGAACAACTTTAACACTCGAGCTTCTGATCAATTTGAGCTTCTTCTTTTCCAAAACCCCAATTCTCTCTCTAGAACTCTCTGTCTCTCTAAGAATGGATGAGTGTGTTGGATAGATGTGAAAGTGATCCAAAGTTGTATCCAAACCAGCTGATATGGCTTCAGATCCGGCCTCAAGTGAAATGACCAAAATGCCCTTCATTTAACCCAAAATAGAAAAAGACAGAAAACTGTCGCTGGTAAGGTGCACGGCGCGCTCACCTAGTGGTGCGTGGCACACACAATGGTCTAAGCAGTATTTTAGCTTTTTAATTCACACCATGCTTCATACACTTTATGTACGCTATTTATACTCTATGTACAATAAATATTTGGGTCTTACAATATAGCTAAACCTTTAACTTCTATGAGTCTCGTTAATGCTGAAGATCTTATAAGCATTTTCCTCAATGAATGTGTTTCTTAATGTCATAAAGTCATGTTGAACTCCCAATTTTAATCATTGATCCCGTTTTTTAAAGAATAAATAGTTGTTATAATTAAACCTGGAATTCACCGTAGAACTTGATGTTGTTGTATCTGAAATTGAACTCTCATTTTCATTAGTTGCATTTGAACTTGATGATGTTGCAGAAGTATTTGTTGTTTGATCTGAAGGATTTTTCAGGTTTTCAGTTGGACCATCATCGTCTTCAATATGATTAAAGATATCATCTATGTTAGGACTTTCATATTGACCTTCACCATCTTCATAAGAAGAATCGTCTTCTTCAGCACTTTCAATAACTGGTTGATATGGTCAAAATGGACGGTTTTTATCTTTGCGATGTCGTTAGGTCGCAACACGTCATAATCGGTCACCAAAAGGGGGTAATGGTTTTAAATTTATATTTAGCGGGGCCTAAATTGTACTACTCCTTATTATGAGTAAGGGAAGTATGACCTAGAGTCGTATTTTTAAGATATCAGTAGAATCGAACCTATAAGTAAAGCTTAAGATAATCCTAAAGTAAAGGAGTAGTGGTTGTTACCTAACTTTGGGTTTTCTAATTCAAAAGACAAGTAAAGTAAATATGATAAAATTTGTAATTTAGATAAGGTTAAAACAAGCGCATACTATGATTTCATCAGTTACTTTGCTGAGATTATGGAATGCTGGCTCATGAATAGGTATTGACCTTGTATTCATTACACTGGTCCTAAACACCCTCGCCATAAGATATGTCACTAGGTAATGCATTAGGCTTGAAGATTCTGAATAGAAAGCAACGTCCCTTACCCCCGACGCCCGTGCAGTCTGACTACAAGCATACACGTTCAGACGGTTCATCCAATTGAGTGACTTGGTTGGGTGACGTATTAACATACCACAAAGGTCTAAACTTTCTTAAGCATAATAGAATACAGGGTTTGCCATATTCGAGAGACGTTATGTGTTTTGATGGCTTCGTTAATGATTGGGTTTAAAAGATAGTTAGGCCCTTAAAAGAGTTCAATCATAAAGAACCCCATGGCCAAGTCAGGTTTGACTTCCATGAACATGTTCAGTTATCCTAACGGTCCAATCCTTTATGTATTTAAACAAATAGTTCATTAATTAACTAAGAATCCCTCAAGCAGGGTGCAATGCTTGAGACCGCGTTATAGTGCAGTGTACTAATCAACAATGACCGGATTCCATGGCCTTACTTAGCAGAGGTACAGCTTACAACAACCGTTGTACTTCATCATGCACTTACAAAGTTTATATGCTTGGTGACTACACTAGCATGGTCTAGGACCGACAAAGTACTGGGGGTCAAGTCAGATTTTTTACTAGGAAAGAGTCCTCAGTCATAATCCAAGGCTTTGTGAACTTACTACAACCGGTGTGCCTCAGTCAAACTTACATTGTATCTGATAGACTTCTCTTACCAAGGGGTGACACAGATAGTGTACTCTGAATTGGGGTTCGCGACTTCCTAATAACAGAGCCGATAACTACGTTTTATTAGTTGGAAAAGCGATTGAGTTTAAAGCATAATCGGAAATCATCTCGACAACATACACAAACCATAACATTATTTCGGCATTATAACTGACTATATCATAGCATACACTAAAGATAACTACTCGCTAATCGTGGCAGCAATATCACAAAGCATAATAATGGAAGACATTATATAAAGACAAAGGATAGAAGTACCAGTAGATTAAACGAGTTCCGAATACAAAAGTGACAACTTCGAACTCCAGACCGCTCCTAATACAATCTTCGGCGTTCTTCTCCGGGTACTAGGTTTCCCACATGGAGTTGAAGACCTTGAAAGTATGACTAATATTGTAGAAAGAGCGAGAAAGATGTGAATTGAAGTGTGTGTTGGAATGGATGACAAAGACCCTTTAAATAGAAGTAAAATTGGCCTACAAATGGCTGATAGGCCGTTTGACAGGCAGTTTGCAGGGCCGTTTGATCAGGCCACCCGTTTCTTGTACCCGTTTACCTAGGCCATGTGGCAAGCTGTTTTTCATTATGGTAAGCCGTTTGACAGGCCATTTGGTAGGCGGTTTGGCTTGCTGATTTGCTGGATCGTAACTTGATTTCTTGTCTTACACCGTTTTCGCTCTAAATTCTTCGTTTTAGCTCCGATTTTGTTGATTCTTTTTGGACTATCTTTGTAATCACTTGTGCTTCAATTTTAATCGACGAAGCAGTTATTTTGGCGATAAAGCTTGGAACTTTATTATTTTTAGGCCTCAATACCGGGGTGAAAACATGACTTTTTAGCCGATATCAAATATCCCATACTTAGACTTTTCTTGTCCTCAAGCAAACTTCTCATTTTTACCTTAAGAAATCTTTTCGGAGTTTCTTTTATAATAGCCTAAGTGGTTTGGTTTTTATTATAAGAGCGGTAAATAAGGTGAGTTATCTTTGTTGTTGAAACTATCTCTGCAAGCATGCGAGGAGGTTACATGACTTAGGCTAACTTTCACGGGTCACTTAAATCACACAATTGTTTAGGGTTCCCTATAGATCTAAGAAATGAATTCACTCATAGCCAGTCATGCTGCACCCCTCGTCATAGGCTTGATAAAGACTCAAATCCTTGCCACTAATATGAGAACGGTAATAACCATAGCTTCTAGGTCATTTGTCAATTTGAAATGATGGAAAGGAATTTTGGAGTGGTGGTGAAGTTGTTTCAAAAAAGGGTGAGAAAAGGGTAATATAGTCTTTTCAAAGACTTTTATTCGGAATTTCAGAAATATAAGATAGATAGGAGTGCTGATATTTTTGAGAAGCACTTTGACTTTTTTCTCCTTTGGAGTGATAGGCGTTTGTGGTAAAGTTCTTCTTCGACGTTTCTCTTTATAAGCTCTGCTCCTTTTCTCAGAACTATGAAAATACACATATTAATTTTTTTTTATTTTCTATTTTTGGAGATTTCATTTCGAGAAACTTTTTGCCGGTAACTTTTTCAATACCTTTACCATGACACTTGAGAGGTTTATAACATCGGGTTTTTGGAAGGAATCTCATTTTTTGAATTTTTCGAGTGATAGTAAAGATGATGTAGATGAGTTGGTGTGGTAGAAGTAGTGGAGGTGTGAAAGGCTTATTTTGACAAATGGCTAGCTCTTCTGATTATACACGAATCACATTTCGTTACTTAAAAATGCAGATCTAAAGCAAGTTCTGATTCTGAGTACAGACATCGGCACTCTCAACGGAAAATAACGAAGCATTAAAGATGAATGCTGGTCTTATTTGGGTACCTCACCATAATGAATTTAGGTCGATAATGCCTAGTCATGCAATGCTCTATTAGAGATTCGGTTCGTCTCAACAAGATTTTCACCCTACTTAAGCTTTAATATTATTTACAAACGTTTCAGGTTTTCGAAAGTACTTTTTCGGAAAGGCTTTCTTTTGTTAAATTTTTTGTAATTTAGCTCAAGAGCTTGGAATCTTTGTAATGGGTTATTAAATATATAATAAAAAGATTATACCAACATTCCACACTTAGACGAACATTGTCCTCAATGTTCCTAGTGTATTCCACACTTAGGAGTTTTAGTTGAAGAGTTGGGAATATTTGTCTAGTTATTATTTGGGTTGGAATCCCACACTTAGTAATAAGCTAGGATGCTGCATAATTAAAATTTGAGCTAGTAACAGGAAGAAAGGAGTACCCCTAGCGGATGAAGACAGGTTGTTTCAGCAATCTTGGAAGTTACGTCCTTTATTTATCGGCTCATTTATCATCCTTTATTCTTCTACTCTACTTTATTGCACGGGTTGCCTCCCGAGAAGCGCTTTTTTTTAAGGTTGTTGGCTCGACCGTAATGATTCCTAAAAAGTACACATTCTCCTCTGGTAGATGTAATCGTGGTCTTCTCTAGGGAATGTGAGTCTCGGTGGATAAATCCTGAGAAAGTGTCAGACCAAAAGTGGTAGCAGATCCGGTACCTCTCTTGAAGATCTTCTGAAAGATAGGTAGTGTGCAATTTCAGCTCGTGATAAATCTTGAAGTCCGATGAGAATATAATCCACGACTCTGCTGGTTGACCCATGAGCATCAATCATTGAGGCAGTGCTGGTGGTGATTATTTCTCTGATAGGATGCTCATTTCAAAGGTCTTCAAATAATGTTAGAAATTGTATCTTCAGTATCTCAAAATCTTCTGAACGGTGATCTCCACAATAAGAGTCTGTAGGTTTGCAGTGATTTACTAAGAGGCAAAACTAAAAATAAGTGAAGAGCAGCCCTGACCCAAGCATTAATGTCACCGTCTTTGAGTATATCTCCCGACATCCAGCTTTGAATGTGAAACTAGGATCCGTGGATTCGTGGAAGATACGTGCTATCTGCTTCGTGACATACGTGGTAATGTTGACTCGGTCTGGTTCAAGATGTGAAAATAGATTGTTGTGTCTTCCTTCTTCTGCTACTACGTCTTGTAATTCTTTGATAATTAGATCATCGTGGTGATCAATTGTTACGTAAATCACTAGCCTCTATGGTGTGCTTTTGAAATTATCTTTTTCTAAGAGAGCGAAGAAGCTGTGAATATCTTCAATCATTTGCAAATCAGAGTGATAAGTTGGGCGTTCGGTGGAGAGATCCATATACTTCCGGATGAGAGTCAATAGGGCTCGTTGATTTACTGAGAACGGAAGTGCAAATCTGGCTAAGGCGTTGTAAACCTTAGAGTAAATGATCTTCTGATCTCGACAAAATCTTATCTCGAGAATAGTGCAAACCACTGAATTCTGCTCTTGTCACCTTTCTTCATGGTAGATATGATCGTGAAGAGTATTGATAAAGTCTTGAATGTGCCCTTCTAAGATTTCAACATTATTGTCTTCTCTCTGGAGATAGAGGTTGTACTCGTCTCTGATAGCCATGATCCGTGGTGTTAAGCGTAGTGTGAAATCAATTGTTGATTTACGGATGGCTTCGAGAATATCTTCAAATTCATCTGTGTCATTGATGAATGTTATCATGTCGGCGTGAATAGATATGACCGGAATCCGATCTGAAGAAGAGTCTGGCTCCTCCTGAACTGGTTCGGTTGGAGAATATGAGTCATCCAGAATGTCTTCGTGTTTCTCTTCCTCATCATCATTGGTATAGTATTCTTCTGAGGATTCGTCTGATGAACGGGTTTCTTCAGTATTCTGGTTCTCCACTTTGACACTTGCAGGGTCAATCTCTATATCTTTAATTTCAGCCTTCTTAATTTTCTTCTTGAAACGAATAATTAAAATATGATCTTCCGTCTCAAGCCTCATTAATTCTTTGTGACATTCTAAGCTTAGAGAGGGTATCATCGTAGTTTCTTTTACGTCTCCCATTTCCTCTTCCTTCTCAGATTCTTCCTCTTCCTCTATTTCTTCGCTAGGATCCTCTTCTTCCATTTCTGGCTCGTCAAGAGATTGTGATTCGATACCCATTTCGATATCATCGGCTGGTGGTAGGGACTCATTATCGGAAGTGATCCGTTTAGTGAAAATAGCAAACATCTCTGCCTATCCAGAAAGATCGGTAGGTCGGTCAATTTTGAAGGTAACGCACTCCCCATGTGATCGCAAGATCAACGTTTGATTGTACACATCAATAACAATCCTAGCCGTATTCATGAAAGGTCTTCCTAATACTATTGGTGTGTCTAGGTCTTCCTTGATGTCCATTACTACGAAATCTGTAGGATACAAGAATTTATCGACTTTCACCAAGATGTTCTCAACTATGCTCTTAGGATATCGAATTGTGTGATCGGCAAGCTGGATTGTCATTTTGGTTGGTGACAAGTCTCCTAGTTCTAATCTCTTGTAGAGAGAGTCGCGGATTAGGTTGATACTTGCTACTAAATCTGCTAGCGCAATGAATGGTTCCAGACTGGTAGATTGAATACGGGAAAATGAATCGGCCTTTATCTCCTAGCTTTTGCGGTAGAGAGTTTCTGAGTAATGCCGAGCATTCTTCACTCAGTGGAATTTTGTTGGAATCTGGTATCCTTTCCTTTGTAGAGAGAAGTCTTCAGATGTATCTCTTCTGGTTGTGAACTTTGGACATGGTGTCCAGAATCTTCCATCAAGTTTGAAAGAATCAAGCTGGGATGGTTCCTCCTGTAGCCTTCCAGGGTAAGGTACACGAACTGGAGTTGCAGTGGGCAACTTCTGAGTATATGTCGATTTGTTCTTGAGCCTAGCTGACCTTCTCCGTGGTTCTTCATCTGGGATTACAGAATCCATTTTCTTAGCTTCCTCTATATGGGGATTTTGGATATTATTACTAGGTAGTCTCCCTTGTGGTCGGGTTTCAAGGCGTTGTGATAATTTTCTGAGCTGCGTTTCTAGACTTTTGAGCAGAGCCAATTGATTTCTCATTAGTAGCTCTGTCTGTTCTTGTCTAGATGTAGTTCTCTGATTTAGCTTTCGTTGTCCTTGAATGAACTGAGTCAACTGATCATCAGTCCTGAGAGTAGGGTTGGTTACTTTTGTAATTTGGGTGGTTGGGAATTTTCCTTAGCTGGTGGACCATTGAGTGGAAATGGTTGATCGTAGGTCAATTGAGATTGTTTGGGTGGATAAGGTAGGTAACGATAGCGAAAAGGCTGGTTGTTTCTTTGGAATTGGTTATCCCTAGGTTGTTGATTGAATCCAGGATTTGATTGACGAGCTGAGTATTGAACGTAACAAACTGATCCTTCACGGTTCTCGTACTCAACTTGATATTCTTCAGTGGGTTGCAGGTTGGAACAATTAACACAAGCCTGAGCCTAGTTAACCTACTGCGGTTGCGTCTTCAATTCTTCGAGTTGCTTGTCAAGAGATTCCATCTTATCCGTGAGGGATTTGATGGCCTCCGTTTGATTGTTAAGTGCGGAGAGTGGTGCAGATGATGAAGTTGTTTCACCACTTTTCCAGTCATGATGATGCATTGTCATGTTCTAGAGCAATTCCCATGCTTCGTCTACGGTTTGATTCATCAGATTTCCTTGAGCTGCTCCATTAATCGTCATCCTATGATTTACCGTAAGACCATTGTAGAAGGTACAGATTTGGTCTGACCGTTCTTATTGGTGATTAGGGCATTTCTTCAGTAGGGTTTTGAATCACTCCCATGCAGTGTAAAGAGATTCATAATAACTTTGTTTAAAATTAATGATATCATTCTTGAGCTTGGTTTGTTTAGAAGGAGGGAAATATTTGGTTAGGAATTTAGTTGCCATCTCCGTCCAGGACGTGATGGAATCTTTTTCCAATCCTTCAAACCACATTTGCGCATGATGAGTGAGAGAATAGGGGAACAAGTATAGCCGGACTATATCTTGTCCGATCCTTGGCTGTTTGTAGGAGTTCAAAAGAGATATGAATTTATCACGGTAAGAATTTGGATCATCATTCGGTAATCTATGAAATTGACAGCGATTTTGGATGAGCTGTATGATGTTTTCTGCTAAAGTAACGTATAACGCCATTTGATATCTGATTCGTTCTTCCTTGCGTGCTTTAGAGATTCAGGTATGAAGAGCAACGACCCTGGTCTAGATCGGGTGATGTGTTCTAGAGGGTGTGTATGAAACGGCTATCAGTTTTATATTTATTTACTACATGAAATCACCTAAATTAAACTAAAACACAAAAGGCAAGTATACCTATCGTGTAATAATATAGCTAAGGTAAAGTCCGGGAGGTCGATCCGTGGACACTATTATTGGGTGTCTTACTAGGTCAAATTAGTTAATTAAGTAGTTAAACTAGATTTAGTAATATATAGTAATTATAGGTAACTTTGGGGGGATTTACCATTTAATGACCGGTTTGTCGATTTTATATTTTTAAGCGTAAAGATAAATGAAAATAATTAAAGTGCGTAAAGTAAATAAATGACGATAAATAAAATAACAATAAATAAAATTGCGATAGTATATGAAATAAAAGGATTATGCTTATTTAAACTTCCGTAATCATGATGTTTGACGTTTTGATTTTAATTTATTACCATGGGTTAATTGTCCTTTGTCCTGGATTATTCGATACGTCTATCTAGTTTTTGTCCATAACAGTCCATCGGCCATAAATATAAAGTGCGAGTATCCTCGTCAAGTTACCCTTATACCCGAAGTCAAATATTCCAACTAATTGAGGACTTAAACTGTAACAAGGTTTTAATACTTTGTTAACAATTACACCAATTTTCCTTGTATGTAATCCACCCCTGTTTTAATGAGTCCATTGACTATTAATCCATCCCCGTGTCAGGTCAAATGAACAATTATTAGGACTTATAAATATCCCGCCCATCGTATCTGATCGAGTGTATGTGGTTATTTATAGATACGTCAAATTGTAAATCTTTATATTAAATTAACGAACTATCATTCAGTTAAATATAAAGCCCATTAATAGCCCATAGTCTAATTTCCACAAGTGTCGGTCTTTTGTTCAAACCCCAATTATGGTCCAAAGCCCAATTACCCAATCTTAATATTTAGCCCAACATCACGATTACTTCGGCTTAAATAAGAATAATAATAACTTAGTTACGAGACATTAATTTAAAAAGGAAGAACATAACTTACAATGATTATTTATAGCGTAGCGTTACACGGACCGAGTTTCGATTTAAAACCCGTAAAACATTCTTATAATAACCCAATTATTATTAAACTTAAATTAAAATTATAATTATAACATATAAATATAAATATATATATCGTATATGATATGAGAAAGGAAAAGAAAAAGGTGTAGTTTCTTCATCACTCCGTGCCTTGCTTTTATATGCAAATGATTGATACTGTTGTAGATGG
Organism: Rutidosis leptorrhynchoides; assembly: GCF_046630445.1. Taxonomy (NCBI): domain Eukaryota; kingdom Viridiplantae; phylum Streptophyta; class Magnoliopsida; order Asterales; family Asteraceae; genus Rutidosis; species Rutidosis leptorrhynchoides. The sequence continues at coordinate 388,413,248 of NC_092333.1, read as the reverse complement.
AATGTTAGCTGGCTACCATTCAAAGTTGAATCAATAATATCTCATTGCGAATTATTGATTTGAAATTTTCACTTATGACCCTTTAACTATGCTCAATTAACAACTTTTTATTATTTATTATTATTCTTATTATGAATTATTTAAATATTATATTATATTCTTGTGCATAGTTGACTTGTACTTTCAGCTCCGTTGCGTCGAGCGTTGAAAGTTGGTTCATGTCTCAGTTCCGGATTTTCGAACACCTTTTCGTATAATTTAAGATCTTGTACTTTGCGTTTTGCGGCTTGTACTTTTGTAATTTTGAGACGTTTCTCATCAATAAATTGAACCACTTGAATTGTACTTTATACTTTTTAGCTTTTTGGTCATTTGCGTCTTCAAATCATCGAATCTGTCTTTTGTCTTCACCTTTTATTATTTAAACGATAATTACTTGAAATTAGAACAATTACAACTAAAAGCTTGTCTTTCTTAAAGGATAATGATATGAAATATATGTTCGTTTTTAGCATTATCAAATATTCCCACACTTGAGCGTTGCTTATCCCCAAGCAATATAGAACTTGAATATAACTTTACCAGAATCACTTCTTTATTCTTCACACTTTATACATCAGTGATTTCAATACGGCGGTATGAACAATGATAGTAACGATGTGGTTTACAGTCCCACATGACTATGAAAATTTAGATCCTTTAAGGAAATAGGATCTTTATGAAAACATTTGATCTTTTGAAAATTCAATCTAGCTTTTACCCTAGATAAGTTTTCTGATTTGACCCACCATCGGTGTTGCAAAATTTATTTGTGGATTAATATTTTGGCTAAAACTTTTAGGTTCGTGTAATCCACTGCTATCCCTGTATCGGAAAGCACACATCCAGTTTACTTGTTCCGTATATTACCTTTCAGCAAACTACCGTCCGGTTGTAAAGGAGAGCGTTGAACAAGCAACTGTTAAGGCAATGTCCCGTGACATGCTTTTGATTATGGTCTATATCGTGTCGGATGCAATTACTATCCTTTGTAGGAGTAATAGTAAAGATCACCCTATAGTTTTTTCGGTCTGGCACAAGGTCCTGTCTTCGACCATGCTATGCAACCACCGTTCTTACGGTTGACACCCGATTTGGTTCAGGTGACCTAATGAATTCCAGGTGAATTCCTAGGATTTTACGTTCAATGGTAATGAACGCATTGAAAATAGGTTTTCAGAAAACAAATCTGTTTGTAATTTGATAAAAATATTTTCTCGTTCAAGCTCGAGTTTAGATATCATCGAATTCCATGAGTTTGAATTCTCAATCTTTAAGGTCAATCTCAAGGATTGAGTGATATCAGGCTTAAAAGCTGGTTTTTGATCTTTAAAGAGATTATCCTTTTCTGGGGGTCTGATTCATTAGTCTTATCAAGCTAATTTGCACGGCGCCCTCCCCATTTTATGAGACAGATCCTCTCATGGTTAGGATAAGTCTGACCACATGGCGACCCTGTTTGATGCTGAGGTCCGTAGATTTCCTGCTGATTTTAGATATGACTTTTCTAAATTTTTTGTCAACCTACAGATGGTCTGGACGACAACTTCCTGACCTAAATCAAGAAGCGCGTGTCTTTTTCAGAAGACTTTACTTTCTTTTAATGATGAAATTGATTCATCATGTAGATCCATCTTTTCTTTCAAATATATTACAGTAAATTAGGTAAAACTGATTAAAATCGTCCAAAACAAAAGTACCTGTAATAATCTGTACCAAATATATGTGATATGTGTTTTAAATAACTTGGTAAATTCTTCCCACACTTAGCTTTTATTTTTTTTCTTTGCTTTTTTATTCTCCTCTATTCCATTTTAAATGAATTCTAACGTTTTGGGTTGTTTCTCCATTTATGTTCTCTCCGAGGTAACAATAATTTCGGCATCAACACCTAGTTTTATCGTTCATAAATATGTATAAACATAATTTTGAATTCATTCAGTTGAAAATTGTTTTAAATTTTCACAAAATTTGGCAATTAAACTATGTGTAAACCCGAGAGAATTTATAACCCTTCTCCACACTTGAGATCTTGCAATGCCCCTCATTTGCAAGAAATCAGTAAAAATTTAAATTCATGAGGGTGATTAGTGTAGAAAAATGATTAAAATTATCGAGTTTGCAAACATATTGTTGTTATTTCACATTTGATATTTTGCGTCTTGTCGTCAAAATTAGTAGCTTTGCGGAACTTAATGTCAGTCTTTGAAAATAAGTTGTTTTATCCTGTTTTGTACATAAGATAAACTATAAACATATATATATATATATATATATATATATATATATATATATATATATATATATATATATATATATATATATATATATATATATATATATATATATATTTTATATAAAAACCTTTATTTATTAAAACAATTTAAATGAATAATTTTTTAAAATTTTGTTTCCTTTTACTTTAGGTAGTTTCGGTATGTTTACCTAGTCCGTCCCTCGACAAAATTTAAATTTTGTCGTTTTTAAAGCGATTGTTTTAAAAGTAAAGATTTTTAGTTTTTTAATTTTTTTGGTATACTTTAGATCAATAAAATTAAAAATGATGATAACAAAATTTTTTGCCCCGCCCTCGGGTAAAGCAATTTCGGTTCCATGACCTAGCCTTCAACTTACGATGAATTTTAGAAATCATTTATTAAACTTAATGAGATAAAGTAATTTTTTTTTTTTAAATTCACACAAAACTTAAATTTATAAATGCATATTAATTTCATACAAAACCTACAAAATAAAAATTTAGAATGGGGAGAAAACTAGTTCTTTAGTGTCTGCTAGTGGAAAAGACCAATCGGATTCCATTCTCGGAACTACACGAGAATAGAACAACTAACTCTAGACAGCATTTTCTTTTTAGAAAATCTGAATCTCCCCACACTTAGGTAGCTGTGGTGTCGAAATTGTGAATAACTTCAACGTCAATTTTTCTTGGACCATAATCAACTTGCATATCTGTGACTTTTGCTTTAAGCCATTGGTTGAATTCTTGTGTAATATCCACAAATTCAACTAGTTTTACCTTTTCTTTAGGCAATAGATTGGATACTAATAGGTTACATAACTTAAAGTTCCCCTTGGTTCTAGCATCGCGAATCTGTTTAATAAGTTTCTTCATTGAACTATTAATAACGGGGTCATTTAATTTCGTATCAACAATGGGGTTCTTTGTTATCAGGTCATCATTAGGTGTTACTTCATTTTCCCCACACTTAGGCGTTTTATTATTGCTAAGCACTACCGTTGGAGTTGGTAAAACAACATGGTTCTTACCAATCATTTTTACTGGTTCAACAGTTTTGGTTGGTGGAGATTTAGACTTTCGAATCATAAAGGTGATCAATTTCTCATCATTACTAAGTGTCATTCTACCCTTTCTTTCATCAAATAATGCCCCGGTAGACGCTAAGAATGGTTGACCTAAAATTAGAGGAATGTTTGGGTCCTCTTCTATGTCAATGACAATAAATTCGACTAAAAAGGTTAAATTACCCACTTGAACGGGTAGGTTGTCAGCAATTCCAACTGGGTGCCTAATGTTTTGATCAAAGAGTCCAACACTCATCTCTGTTGGACTTAACTCACCTATTCCTAATCTGTTATATAATAAAAGAGGCATAACACTTATACTCGCACCTAAATCTGCTAGTGTATCATACATGACACAATCACTAAGTAGACAAGGAACAATAAATTCACCCGGATCACCCAACCTAGGTGGAGGTTTTGGTGGAACTGTCTTCACCGGGTTTATTTTTATGGTTTTTGTTTCTTGCACTTTCTTATTCTTCTTCTTCTTTCCAGAGGTATCACAAACTTTATTACCTATTACTTGCCCATACTCAACTCCTTTTCTTGGAAACGGGATGGGTGGTTTGTATGGTGCCACCACTGGCTTTACATAATCGGGTGGTGGTGGTGTTGTAACTTCTTCATTGTTACTCACATCTAAAACCTTCCCATCTTCTGATGTTGGTTTTTCAGAATTTGTTGACACCATATTAACATTCTCATTCTGAGGATTTACTTCAGTATTAATTGGTAGCTTTGCTTGTTCCCTCTCACTCATTATGCTAGCAAGAGTACCTACATATTTTTCTAGATTCAAAATGGAAGCTTGTTGAGTTCTTAATGACTGATCAAACCTCTCATTTGTTTGGGTTTGAGATGTAATAAATTGGGTTTGAGATTCCATTAGCTTTGCCATCATTTCTTCTAGATTTGACTTTTTCTCTTCGGTTTGTTGTGGTGGTTTATACAAACCAGGTCTTTGTTGATTGAAAGTGTTATTTTGAGTTGGTTGGTTATTCGGACCTTGTTGGTTGTACGAGTTATTGTTAGGTCCATTTGGATTGTAAAGAATGTTTTGATTTCGATTAAAGTTCATCCTTGGAGGTTGATAATTATTTTGATAATTATTTCCCGGCCTTTGGTTCATGTAGGAAACATTCTCACGTTGTTCCATCGTTTGCTCGATGTTACAATCTTTCGTTAAGTGTGGTCCACCGTATTGCTCACAACTGATTCGTATTGCATGAATATCTTTATTCATTTTTTCCATTCGTCTCTCGAAAGCATCTATTTTTGCGGAAACGGAATCAAAGTCATGGCTAGAATCGGCTCTAGCCACTTTAGATGAACGAAAAATATCTTTTTCCTGGTGCCACTCATGCGAGTGGGAGGCTGTGTTATCAATGATTTTGTAAGCTTCAGTTGCGGTTTTCTTCATAATGGAACCACCAGCTGTTATGTCGATGTCCTTTCGTGTAGCAAAGTCGAAACCTTGGTAGAATATTTGTACTATTTGATAAGTATCTAAACCGTGTTGAGGACATCCTCTCAACAACTTTTCAAATCTTGTCCACGCCTCATATAATGTTTCATTTGGCTTTTGTGCGAACGTAACAATTTCTCCTTGAAGTCTCACAGCTTTAGATGCTGGAAAGAAATGTTTAAGAAAATTTTCAACTAAAACATCCCATGTATCAATCGTCACTTCAGGTAACGATTCTAACCAATCTTTGGCTTCCCTATTTAAAGTCCAGGGAAATAACATTAGATAGATCTGTTCATCCTCCACTTCTCGAATTTTAAATAGAGTACAGATCCTATTAAAGGTTCGAAGATGTTCATTTGGATCTTCCTTCGGCGCACCACTAAATTGGCATTGATTAGTTACCATGTGTAGAATTTGTCCTTTGATTTCATAATCTGGCGCATTAATGTCTGGCTTAATAATGGCGTGACCTTGGCCCGTGCGTGTGGCTCTCATTCGATCTTCCATACTTAGGGGTTCCGTTACTTCCATAATTGAATTTGTTGAATACGAATCACTAGAGGATTCTGATTTAATGGTTTCTTCCTCGACAATCTCTGGATGACTGATTTGTGGTTTAGGAGGAATGATTAGTGGTTCAGGATCTCTGAATTGTCCCTGAATATCCTCCGGATTCTCAATTGTGAGGTCGGGTTCAAAAAATGGATTATCGAAAATTTGGATTGGAGTACTTGGTCGACTGGATGCCGATTCTAAAGAAAAATCAACGGTGACAATATTGGCTAGATATCTTGATCGAGTTACAGGTGGTGAACGTATTAAAGGTGGTGAACGTTTTGCCCGGTGCATTCACTGAATATCCTATTAGTTATAAAAGATAAAAATTATATAAGATATCAAATTAATAGACTTTTCTGATTTTGCTCACGTTTCGAATAGCCAATAGATGCAGCAGGTAGCCAGGACCCTTTAAATCGGAAGCCCACAACTCGCCACTAACAAATCCAACTATTACTACGAACCAGAAAATTTTGGATGTCTATCAATTTAACAACTTAAAACAATTTTTCGTCAAAATTTTGAAATAAAAATCTATGTCCTAAAAACTAGAGCGTCGAGAAATAAGAAAGAAAAAGAGCGCGTCGAAAAATGTCGAAAAATAAAAGGTCAAAAAATAAGAAAATTATAGCGCGTCGAAAATTAAAAAGGGATTCTAAACGAAAAACGAAAATTACTTAAAAGGATACTAAAATTTTCACACGGCGTCGCAAAATTTTAAGGCACCTAAATCTTAGTCTAAAGAAAAAGCACTTAAGGGATTTTACGGCAAAGCCTAAAAATCTAAAAGTATAATAATAACTATAGCAAAACTAAACTTAATACTAAAAGTTGTGACTAGAGTCTTAAAATCTAAAGGTAATAAAACTTAAAAAAATATATATATATATATATATATATTTTTTAATTTTATAGACAAAATCTTAAAAATATATTTTCTTAATTAAATTTTTTTAATAAAAATTTTATTTTTATATTTTAAATTTTTTTTAACGATTTTAATATTTTATTTTTTTAAAATTTTTTTTTTTACGAAATTAATAATTTTAATTTTAATTTTAACTTAAAAAAAGTAGAAAAGCAAAACCTATTTAATTGTTTTTTTTAATTCATTTACTATTCATTGAATAGTAAATGAAACGAAATTAATTAATTTACTATTCACATGAAAGCGACATGATAGAAATTATTAATTATAAGTTACATAATATACCCCTGAAGTATTTAATAAATACGACATTTTAAAACTATACGATTCAAATTTGATTAAAAATTATTATTATATTATTATATTTTATTTCAATATTATTATATTATTATATTTATTAAATTATTATATTTAAATTAATATATCTTTAATCAGTCAAAAACTAAAAAAAACTTAAATTCCCCGTGAAGACACAAAAAGTGTCCCCGGCAGCGGCGCCAAAAATTTGATGTGTTCTAGAGGGTGTGTATGAAATGGCTATCAGTTTTATATTTATTTACTACAGGAAACCACCTAAATTAAACTAAAACACAAAAGGCAAGTATACCTATCGTGTAATAATATAGCTAAGGTAAAGTCCGGGAGGTCGATCCGTGGACACTATTATTGGGTGTCTTACTAGGTCAAATTAGTTAATTAAGTAGTTAAACTAGATTTAGTAATATATAGTAATTATAGGTAACTTTGGGGGGATTTACCATTTAATGACCGGTTTGTCGATTTTATATTTTTAAGCGTAAAGATAAATGACAATAATTAAAGTGCGTAAAATAAATAAATGACGATAAATAAAATAACAATAAATAAAATTGCGATAGAATATGCAATAAAAGGATTATGCTTATTTAAACTTCCGTAATCATGATGTTTGACGTTTTGATTTTCATTTATTACCATGGGTTAATTGTCCTTTGTCCTGGATTATTCGATACGTCTATCTGGTTTTTGTCCATAACAGTCCATCAGCCATAATTATAAAGTGCGAGTATCCTCGTCAAGTTACCCTTATACCCGAAGTCAAAAATTCCAACTAATTGAGGACTTAAACTGTAACAATGTTTTAATACTTTGTTAACAATTACACCAATTTTCCTTGTATGTAATCCACCCCTGTTTTAATGAGTCTATTGACTATTAATCCATCCCCGGGTCCGGTCAAATGAACAATTATTAGTACTTATAAATATCCCGCCCATCGTATCCGATCGAGTGTATGTGGTTATTTATAGATACGTCAAATTGTAAATCTTTATATTAAATTAACGAACTATCATTCAGTTAAATATAAAGCCCATTAATAGCCCATAGTCTAATTTCCACAAGTGTCGGTCTTTTGTTCAAACCACAATTATGGTCCAAAGCCCAATTACCCAATCTTAATATTTAGCCCAACATCACGATTACTTCGGCTTAAATAAGCATAATAATAACTTAGTTACGAGACATTAATTTAAAAAGGAAGAACATAAGTTACAATGATTATTTATAGCGTAGCGTTACACGGACAGAATTTCGATTTAAAACCCGTAAAACATTCTTACAATAACCCAATTGTTATTACACTTAAATTAAAATTATATATATATATATATATATATATATATATATATATATATATATATATATATATATATATATATATATGAGAAAGGAAAAGAAAAAGGTGTAGTTTCTTCATTACTCTGTGCCTTGCTTTTTGATGATGTAGCGTGAGGGTACGAAATAGTATTATTTTTAATACAAAATATGTTACAAATTACACAAGTTATTTATTTATTTATAGAGTGGGATATACCTAAACCTTGCTACAACACTATAAGCAGTGTACCTAATCGTAGAGTAGTGTAGTTTTTAGTAAGTCCGGTTCGTTCCACAGGGAGCTGGTGATACTTACTATATTTTTAACAACTATATTTATACAATATATATATAATTATATAAGTAGTAATATTATTATAAAAGGGGGGTTTTACCGTTTAATGACCGGTTTGACGATTCTATATTTTAAGCGCAATGATAAATGACGATAATTAAAGTGCGTAAAATAATGACAATAAATAAAATGACAGTAAATAAAATTGCGAGTAATAAAATGACAGTAAATAAAGATACGATGAGAAATACAATAAAAGAATTATGCTTATTTAAACTTCCGTAATCATGATGTTTGACGTGTTGATTTTAATTTATTACCATGGGTTAATTGTCCTTTATCCTGGTTTATTTGATACGTCTATCTGGTTTTTGTCCATAATAGTCCATCGGTCATAAATATAAAGTGCGAGTATCCTCGTCAAATTACCCTTATACCCGAAGTCAAATATTCCAACTGATTAAGGATTTAAACTGTGACGCAGTTATCACTTCTGTCAACAATTACACCAGTTATTACTGTATGTAATCCACCCCTGTTTTAATTAGTTTATGAATATTAATTCATCCACTTGATCAGAATGAATAATCAATTACCCAACCCAATTGATTAATTAAATGATTATAACAGATTCCGTATGAACGTCACTAAATAGGACAACCATAATCATTATTAATTATTAGGTTAATTAATTTGAAGATAGGTTCGACAGACTCCAATGAGTTGTCACTCAATTAGACAATACCCCCCATCTATTAATAGTCAATAGTCCAATTTCCACAAGTGTCGGTCTTTTGCCCAAACCTTAATTATGGTCCAAAGTTCAATAACCCCATCTTAATATTTTAGCCTAACATCACGATTACTTCAGCTCAAATAAGCATAATAATAACTTAGTTACGAGACATTAAATTAAAAAGGAAGAACATAGCTTACAGTAGTGATTAATCGCGTAGCGTTGCACGGACAGAATTTCGATTTAAAACCCGTAAAACATTTCTTACAATAACCCAACTAAACCATAACTTTATTATTAAAATTAACTTATATTAAAATTATAATATAAATATATATTACATATTACAGAAGAGAGAAAGAAATATGAAGAAAGGTGTTCTTTTCATTACACCGTGAATTTCATTTTATAGACAATTGTTGATTTGAAATTTTCACTTATGACCCCTTAACTATGTTCAATTAACAACTTTTCATTATTTATTATTATTCTTATTATGAATTATTTAAATATTATATTATATTCTTGAGCATAGTTAACTTGTAATTTTAGCTCCGTTGCGTCGAGCGTTGAAAGTTGGTTCATGTCTCGGTTCTGAATTTTCGAACGTCCTTGAGTACAATTTAATATCTTGTACTTTGCGTTTTGTAACTTGTACTCTTGTCATTTTTAGACGTTTCTCATCAATAATTTGAACCACTTGGATTGTATCTTGTACATTTGAGCTTTTTGGACGTTTGCGTCTTCAAATCTTCGTTTTCGCCTTTTGTCTTCGCACTTATTTATTTAAACAATTACAATGAAAATATAATACAATTACATATGAAAACCTATTATTTAGGAGGGATATTGCTATGAAATATATGTTCCTTTTTAGCCTTATCAAATATCCCCACACTTGAGCGTTGCTTGTCCTCAAGCAATACAAAACTTGAAATAAAAACATACATGAATCACTTTTTTATTCATCACACTTTGTACATCAGTGATTTTGATATAGTGGTATAAACAATGATAGTAACGATAGAACCATGGTTAAAGGTGGGTGTGTCATCCACAGTTACCTCGGGTTTAGGTCAACGACACTTGCAATCAAATAGCCGATTTACTTTCGGTTTCCAAAGCAAAGTGCACATTTGAAAGGCGGTTTACAGTTCCACATGACTATGAAAATTTAGATCCGTTAGGAAATTGGATCTTTATGAAAACATTTGATCTTTTGAAAATTCAATCTAGCTTTTACCCTAGACAAGTTTTCCGGAATAACCCTTCACCGGTGTTTGCAAAATATTTTTGTGGGTTGTGTGGGTTTCAGATTTGAAAATTTTAGCTCAACACTTGTGGTTTTATGTTACCCACTTGCTAACCTTGTATTAGGAAAGCAACACGTCCAGTTTACTTGTCCCGTATATTACCTTTCGGCAAACTACCGTCCGGTTGTAAAGGAAAGCGATGAACAAGAAACTGTTAAGGCAATGTCCCGTGACATGCTTTTAATTATGGTCCAAAAATGTGTCGGATGCTTTTACTATCCTTTGTAGGAGCAATAGTAAAGCTCACCCTTATAATTCGTCGGTTTGGCACAAGGTCCTGTCTCCGACCATGCTATGCAACCACCGTTCTTACGGTTGACACCCGATTTGGTTCAGGTGACCTAATGAATTCCAATGAATTCTCAGGATTTTACGTTCAATGGTAATGAACGCATTGAAAATAGGTTTTCAGAAAACAAATCGGTTTGTATTTTGATCAAAATATTTTCTCGTTCAAGCTCGAGTTTAGATATCATCGAATTCCATGAGTTTGAATTCTCAATCTTTAAGGTCAATCTCAAGGATTGAGTAATATCAGTCTTAAAAGCTGATTTTTAATCTTTAAGGAGATTATCCTTTCTGGGGATCTGATTCATTAGTCTTATCAAGCTAATTTGCACGGTGCCCCCCATTGTACGAGATAAATCCTTCTCATGCTTAGGATAAATCTGACCACTTGGCGACCCTGTTTGATGCTGAGGTCCGTGGATTTCCTGCTGATTTTAGAGATGACTTTTCTAGATTTTTCGTCAACCTACAGCTGGTCTGGACGACAACTTCTTGACCTAAATCAAGAAGCGCGTGTCTTTTTCGGAAGACTTTACTTCCTTTTAATGATGGAATTGATTCATCGTGTAGATCCATCTTTCTTTAAAATATATTACAGTAAACCGGGTAAAACTGATTAGTATCGTCCAAAGCAAGAGTACCTGCAATAATTCTTATACAAAAATGTGATAGATAGTTTTTAATTGAATAACTTGGTACATTCTCCCCACACTTAGCTTTTATTTATTCTTTTCTTTGCCTTTTTATTCTCTTCTATCCCATTTTAAATGAATTCAAGCGTTTTGGGTTGTTTCTCAATTTATGTCCTCTTGGTAACAATAATTTCGGCATTAACACCTAGTTTTATCGTTCATAAATATGTATAAACATGATTTTGAATTCATTTAGTTGAAATTTTTTCAAATTTTCACAAAATTTGGCAATTAAAACAAGTGTAAACCTGAAAGAATTTATAACCCTTCCCCACACTTGAGATCTTGCAATGCCCTCATTTGCAAAAAATCAGTAAAAATTTAAATTCATGAGGGTGATTAGTGTAGAAAAATGATTAAAAATACCCAGTTTGTAATTACAAAGCTCGTTGAATGATAGATGGCGCGCCTCATCGTTCATTCCTTCATTTATTATATCACATTTGTTGTTTTGCGTCTTGTCGTCAAAATCAGTAGCTTTTGCTGAACTTAATGTTAGTCTTTGAAAGTGCGTTGTTTTACCCTGTTGTTTACATGATAAAATACAAACATATATACATATTTTTAAAGTTGGGTATATTACCCCACGTTCAAAAATTTATAAAATCAAATATTTTTTTTTTTGCATACTTTAAATCAATAAAATTAAAAATAATGATGACAAAATTTTTCGCCCCGCCCTCGGGTAAAGTAATTTCGGCTCAACGACCTAGTCTTCAACTCACGACGAATTTTAGAAATCATTTTTTTCAACTTAATGAAATAAAGTAAATTTTTGTTTTTAAATTCACACAAAACTTAAAAAGAAAACATATTAATTTCATATAAAACCTAAAAAATAAAAAAATCAGAATGGGGGGAGAAAACTAGTTCTTTAGTGTCTGCTAGTGGAAAAGACCAATCGGATTCAATTCTCGGAACTACACGAGAACAGAACAACTAACTCCAAACAGCATTTTCTTTTTAGAATATTTGAATCTCCTCACACTTAGGTAGATGTGGTGTCAAAATTGTGATTAAATTCATCGTCAATTTCTCTTGGACCATAATCAACTTGCATATCTATGACTTTTTTTTTAAGCCATTGGTCGGATTCCTGTGTAATATCCACAATTTCAACTAGTTTCGCCTTTTCTTTAGGCGATAGATTGGATACTAACCGATTACATAACTTAGAGTTCCCTTTTGTTCTAGCATCGCGAATCCGTTTAATAAGTTTCTTCATTGAACTATTAATAACGGGATCATTTAATTTCGTATCAACAACGGGGTTCTTTGTTACTAGGTCATCATTAGGTGTTACTTCATTTTCCCCACACTTAGGCGTTTTATTATTGTTAAGCACTACCGTTGGAGTTGGTAAAACAACATGGTTCTTACCAATCATTTTCGCTGGTTCAACGGTTTTGGTTGGTGGAGATTTAGACTTTCGAATCATAAAGGTGATCGATTTCTCATCATTACTAAGTGTCATTCTACCCTTTCTTACATCAAATAACGCCCCGGTGGACGCTAAGAATGGTCGACCTAAAATTAGAGGAACATTTGAGTCCTCTTCTATGTCAATGACAATAAATTCGACTAGAAAGGTTAAATTACCTACTTGAACGGGTAGGTTGTCAGCAATTCCAACTGGGTGTTTAATGGTTTGATCAAGGAGTCGAACACTCATATCCGTTGGACTTAACTCACCTACACCTAATCTTTTATATAATGAAAGAGGCATAATACTTACACTCGCACCTAAATCTGCTAGTGCATCATACATGACACAATCACTAAGTAGACAAGGAACAATAAATTTACCCGGATCACCTACCCTAGGTGGAGGTTTTGGTGGAACTGTCTTCACCGGGTTTATCTTTACGGTTTTTGTTTCTTGTATTTTCTTATTCTTCTTCTTCTTCTTCTTTCCAGAAGTATCACAATCTTTATTACCTATCACTTGCTCATACTCAACTCCTTTTCTTGGAAACGGGATGGGTGGTTTGTATGGTGTCACCACTTGTTTTACATACTCAGGTGGTGGTGGTGGTGGTGGTGGTGGTGTAACTTCTTCATTGTTACTTACATCTAAAATCTCCCCATCTTCTGATGCTGGTTTTTCAGAATTTGTTGAAACCATATTAACATTTTCATTCCGAGGATTTACTTCAGTATTACTCGGTAGCTTTCTTTGTTCCCTTTCACTCATCAATCTAACAAGAGTACCTACTTGTTTTTCTAGATTCAAAATAAAAGCTTGTTGAGTTCTAAATGACTGATCAAACCTCTCATTCGTTTGAGTTTGAGTTTCAATAAATTGTGTTTGAGATTCAACTAGCTTAAATACCACTTCTTCCAGATTTGACTTTTTCTCTTCGGTTTGTTGTGGTGGTTTATACAAGCCAGGTCTTTGTTGATTGAAAGTGTTGTTTTGAGTTGGTTGGTTATTCGGACCTTGTTGGTTATACGAGTTATTGTCGGGTCCTTTTGGATTGTAAAGAATGTTTTGATTTCGATTGAAGTTTGGCCTTGGTGGTTGATAATTATTCTTATAACTATTTTCCAGCCTTTGGTTCATGCAGACAACATTCTCACGTTGTTCCATCGTTTGTTCAATGTGAAAGTCTTTCATTAAGTGTGGTCCACCGCATTGCTCACAACTGATTCGTATTGCGTGAATATCTTTATTCATCTTTTCCATTCGTCTCTCGAAAGCATCTATTTTTGCGGAAACGGAATCAAAGTTATGGCTAGAATCGGCTCTAGCCGCTTTAGATGAACGATATATATCTTTCTCTTGGTGCCACTCATGAGAGTGGGAGGCTGTGTTATCAATAATTTTGTAAGCTTCAGTTGCGGTTTTCTTCATAATGGAACCACCAGCTGTTATGTCGATGTCTTTTCGTGTAGCAACGTTGACACCTTGGTAGAATATTTGTACTATTTGATAAGTGTCTAAACCGTGTTGAGGACATCCTCTCAACAACTTTCCAAATCTTGTCCACTCCTCATATAGAGTTTCATTTGACTTTTGTGTGAACGTAACAATTTCTCCTTGAAGTCTCACGGCTTTAGATACCGGAAAGAATCTTTTAAGAAATTTCTCAACTAAAACATCCCATGTGTCAATCGCCCCTTCAGGTAACGATTCTAACCAATCTTTGGCTTCTCCCTTTAAAGTCCATGGGAACAACATAAGATAAATAGTTTCATCCTCAACTTCTCGGATTTTAAAGAGATTACAAATCTGATTAAAAGTTCGAAGATGTTCGTTTGGATCTTCTTTTGTTGTACCACCAAATTGGCACTGATTGGTGATCATGTGTAGGATTTGTCTTTTGATTTCAAAATCTGATGCTCTAACATCTGGCTGAATAATGGCGTGACTTTGGCCCGTGCGTGTGGCTCTCATTCGATCTTCCATACTTAGAGGTTCCGTTACTTCCATAATTGAATTTGTTAAATACGAATTACTAGAAGATTCTGATTTAACGGTTTGTGGTTCAGGAGGAATGATTAGTGGTTCAGGATCTTTGAATTGTCCTTGAATATCCTCCGGGTTCTTGGTTGTGAGAGCCTTTATATTTAGGGTTTAAAAATTGGATTATCGGAAATTTGAGTTGGAGTACTTGGTCGTCTAGATGATGATTCTAAAGAAAAATCAACGGCGATAATATTGGCTAGATGTCTTGATCGAGTTACAGGTAGTGAATGTATGAAAGTTGGTGAACGTTTTGCTCGGTGCATTCACAGAATATCCTATTAGTTATAAAAATAGAAAAACTTATATAATTTATCCAATTAATAGACTTTTCTGATTTTGCCCACGTTTCGAATAGCCAAAAGATGCAGCAGAGGGGCAGGATTCGTTTGATCTCAATATAATTGAGGACTGTTTGGCTCCAATAACCCGGTCCACGTACAAATCCAACTATTACTACGAACCAGAAAATTTTGATTTCTATCAATTTAACCACTTAAAAATAAATTTTCGTAATTTTAAGAAATTTAGATAAGAAGTAGAATAAAAATCTTATCCTAAAACTAGAATAGCGAGAAATAAGAAAGAAAAAGATTGCGCGTCGAAAAAGGTCGAAAAATAAAAGGTCGAAAAATAGGCGTCGAAAAATAAAAATAAGAAAGTAGCACGAAAAACGGCGTCGCAAAATTCTAAAGCACATAAATCTTAGTCTAAGGAATAAGCACTTAAGGGATTTTACGGCAAACCTAAAAATTCTAGAAATAAAAATAACTATGGCAAAACTAAACTTAATACTAAAAATTGTAACTAGAGTTTAAAAATCTAAAGGTAATAAAAAAAAACTTTTTTTTTAATTTTTTTTTATATTTCGTTTTTTAAGGATTTTAAAATTTTTTTTTAAAATTTTTTTTTATATATTTTTTTTAAAACTTTTTTTTTTTAATTTTTTTTTTAAAAAAACGATTTTTTTACAATTTTTTTTTAAACGAATTTTTTTTTTCTTTAAAAAAAACGATTTTTTTTAAAGGAATTAATAATTTTATTATTATTATTATTTTTTTTCAAAACTTTTTTTTACCTCATTTACTATTCATGAATAGTAAATGAAAAGAAATTAATTAATTTACTATTCACATGAAAGCGACATGATAGAAATTATTAATTGCAAGTTACATAATATACCCCTGAAATATTTAATAAATATGACTTTTTTTAAAACTTTTAATACTTTTACGATTCAAAATAGTAAAGGAAAGAAATTAATTAATTTACTATTCACATGAAAGCGACATTATAGAAATTATTAATTATAAGTTACATAATATACCCCTGAAATATTTAATAAATACGACTTTTTAAAACTTTTACGTATCATATTTGATTCTAAAATATTATTATATTATTATATTTTATTTCAATATTATTATATTTATTAAATTATTATATTTAAATTAATATATCTTTAATCAATCAAAAACTAAAAAAAAACTTAAATACCCCGCGAAAACACAAAAAGTGTCCCCGAAATTACTTTTTTTTATAACTATATTTTTACAGATATAAATTAAAAATATAGCGTTTTAGCGCTCCCCGGCAGCGGCGCCAAAAACTTGATGATGTAGCGTGAGGGTACGAAATAGTATTATTTTTAATACAAAATACGTTACAAATTACACAAGTTATTTATTTATTTATAGAGTGGGATATAACTAAACCTTGCTACAACACTATAGGCAGTGTACCTAATCGTAGAGTAGTGTAGTTTTTAGTAAGTCCAGTTCGTTCCACAGGGAGCTGGTGATACTTACTATATTTTTAACAACTATATTTATACAAAATATATATAATTATATAAGTAGTAATATTATTATAAAAGGGGGTTTTACCGTTTAATGACCGGTTTGTCGATTCTATATTTTAAGCGCAAAGATAAATGACGATAATTAAAGTACGTAAAATAATGACAATAAATAAAATGACAGTAAATAAAATTGCGAGTAATAAAATGACAGTAAATAAAGATACGATGAGAAATACAATAAAAGAATTATGCTTATTTAAACTTCCGTAATCATGATGTTTGACGTGTTGATTTTAATTTATTACCATGGGTTAATTGTCCTTTGTCCTGGTTTATTTGATACGTCTATCTGGTTTTTGTCCATAATAGTCCATCGGTCATAAATATAAAGTGCGAGTATCCTCGTCAAATTACCCTTATACCCGAAGTCAAATATTCCAACTGATTAAGGATTTAAACTGTGACGCAGTTATCACTTCTGTCAACAATTACACCAGTTATTACTGTATGTAATCCACCCCTGTTTTAATTAGTTTATGAATATTAATTCATCCACTTGATCAGAATGAATAATCAATTACCCAACCCAATTGATTAATTAAATGATTATAACAGATTCCGTATGAACGTCACTAAATAGGACAACCATAATCATTATTAATTATTAGGTTAATTAATTTGAAGATAGGTTCGACAGACTCCAATGAGTTGTCACTCAATTAGACAATACCCCCCATCTATTAATAGTCAATAGTCCAATTTCCACAAGTGTCGGTCTTTTGCCCAAACCTTAATTATGGTCCAAAGTTCAATAACCCCATCTTAATATTTTAGCCTAACATCACGATTACTTCGGCTTAAATAAGCATAATAATAACTTAGTTACGAGACATTAAATTAAAAAGGAAGAACATAGCTTACAGTGGTGATTAATCGCGTAGCATTGCACGGACAGAATTTCGACTTAAAACCCGTAAAACATTTCTTACAATAACCCAACTAAACCATAACTTTATTATTAAAATTAAATTATATTAAAATTATAATATAAATATATATTACATATTACAGAAGAGAGAAAGAAATATGAAGAAAGGTGTTCTTTTCATTACACCGTGAATTTCATTTTATAGACAATTGGTGATTTGAAATTTTCACTTATGACCCCTTAACTATGCTCAATTAACAACTTTTCATTATTTATTATTATTCTTATTATGAATTATTTAAATATTATATTTTATTCTTGAGCATAGTTAACTTGTAATTTTAGCTCCGTTACGTTGAGCGTTGAAAGTTGGTTCATGTCTCGGTTCCGAATTTTTGAACGTCCTTGCGTACAATTTAATATCTTGTACTTTGCGTTTTGTAACTTGTACTCTTGTCATTTTTAGACGTTTCTCATCAATAATTTGAACCACTTGGATTGTATCTTGTACATTTGAGCTTTTTGGACGTTTGCGTCTTCAAATCTTCGTTTTCGCCTTTTGTCTTCGCACTTATTTATTTAAACAATTACAATGAAAATATAATACAATTACATATGAAAACCTATTATTTAGGAGGGATATTGCTATGAAATATATGTTCCTTTTTAGCCTTATCACTTTTATAGGCAAATGATTGATACTGTTGTAGGTGGAATGTTAGCTGGCTACCATTCAAAGTTGAATCAATAATATCTCGTTGCGAATTATTGATTTGAAATTTTCACTTATGACCCTTTAACTATGCTCAATTAACAACTTTTTATTATTTATTATTATTCTTATTATGAATTATTTAAATATTATATTATATTCTTGTGCATAGTTGACTTGTACTTTCAACTCCGTTGCGTCGAGCGTTGAAAGTTGGTTCATGTCCCGGTTCCGGATTTTCGAACGCCTTTTCGTATAATTTAATATCTTGTACTTTGCGTTTTGCGGCTTGTACTTTTGTAATTTTGAGACGTTTCTCATCAATAAATTGAACCACTTGAATTGTACTTTGTACTTTTTAGCTTTTTGGTCATTTGCGTCTTCAAATCATCGAATCTGTCTTTTGTCTTCACATTTTATTATTTAAACGATAATTACTTGAAATTAGAACAATTGCAACTAAAAACTTGTCTTTCTTGAAGGATAATGCTATGAAATATATGTTCGTTTTTAGTATTATCATCGGGTTTGGGTCATACACTGGGTATGCCTTTTTGTTGATTTAAGATTTAAGCAGATAAGCTAAGTTCCTAATTTAGTCTAAAGCAATCTAACTTAATCTAAGGTAATCTATAGTAGTCTAGAGTAATCTAAGGTAATCTAATCAAATTATCCTATGTTTAATTATGTTTTTGGTACTTGCTACTGATTCCCTGGTATTTCTATAATAGAGCTTCGCACGAACTATTCAACAAAGCAAGTGACAAGCCGACTACGGAGAGGCAGGATCCTTTTGGTTCCAATATAATTGGAGACTGTTCAGAAAATCCAACAAACAAGTCCGTGTATAATTGTCTTTCTTAGACACCACTGAATGCTTGTGAATAAGTTTGATAAACGCAATATTGTTTGATATCAGTTCCCTGGCAACGGCGCCAAAAACTTGTTACCACCGTGATATGGCCAAAACAGACGGTTTTTATCTATGCGATGTCGTTAGGTCGCAACACGTTAGAATCGGTCACCAAAAGGGGGTAATGGTTTTAAATTTATATTTAGCGGGGCCTAAATCATACTACTCCTTAATATGAGTAAAGGAAGTATGACCTAGAGTCGTATTTTTAAGATATCAGTAGAATCGAACCTATAAGTAAAGCTTAAAATAATCCTAAAGTAAAGGAGTAGTGGTTGTTACCTAATTTTGCATTTTCTAATTTAAAAGACAAGTAAAGTAAATACGATAAAATTTGTAATTCAGATAAGGTTAAAACAATCGCATACTATGATTTCATCGGTTACTTTGTCGAGATTATGGAATGCTAGCTCATGAATAGGTATTGACCTTGTATTGATTACACTGGTCTTAAACGCCTCTGTCATAAGACATACCATTGGTTAATGCGTTAGGCTTGAAGATTCTGAATAGACAGCAACGTCCCTTACCCCCGACGCCCATGCAGTCTGACTATAGGCATACACGTTCAGACAGCTCATCCAATTGATCGACTCGGTTGGGTGACGTATTAACATTCCACAAAGGTCTAAACTTTCTTAAGCCTAATAGAATACAGGGTTTGCCATATCTGAGAGACGTGATGTGTTTTGATGGTTTCGTTAATGATTGGGTTTAAAAGATAGTTAGGCCCTTAAAAGAGTTCAACCATAAAGAACACCATGGCCAGGTCAGGTTTGACTTCCATGAACACGTTCGGTTATCCTAACAGTCCAATCCATTATGTATTTAAACAAATAGTTCCTTAATTAACCAAGAATCCCTCAAGCAGGGTGCAATGCTTGAGACCACGTTATGGTGCATTGTACTAATCAACACTGACCGGGTTCCATGGCCTTACTTTGCAGAGGTACAGCTTACAACAACTATTGTGCTTCGACGTGCACGTACGAAGTTTATATGCTTGGTGACTACACTAGCATGGTCTAGGACCGACAATGTAATAGGGGTCAAGTCAGATGTTTCGCTACGAAAGAGTCCTCAGCCAGAATCTAAGGCTTGGTGGACTTACTACAACCGGTGTGACTCAGTCAAACTTACATTGTACCTGATAGACTTCTCTTACCAAGGGGTGACACAGATAGTGTACTCTGAATCGGGGTTTGCGACTTCCCAATAATAGAGCCAATAACTACGTTCTATTAGTTGGAAAAGCGATTGAGTTTAAAGCATAATCGAAAAGCATCTCGACAACATACACAAACCATAACACTATATCGGCATTATAACTGACTATATCATAGCATACACTAAAGTTAACTACTTGCTAATCATGGCAGAAATATCACAAAGGATAAGGTGACAACTTCAAACTCAAGACCGCTCCTAATACAATCTTCGACATTCTTCTCCGGGTACTAGGTTTCCCGCATGGAGTTGAAGACCTTGAAAGTATGACTAATATTGTAGAAAGAGAGAGAAAGAAGTGAATTGAAGTGTGTGTTGAAATAGATGACAAAGACCCTTTAAATAAGAGTAAAATTGGCCTGCAAACGGCTGGCAGGCCGTTTGATCAGGCCACCCATTTCTTGTACCCGTTTTCTTGGGCCGTGTGGCAAGCCGTTTTTCATAGTGGCAGGCCGTTTGGCTTGCTGATTTGCTGGATCATAACTTGATTTCTTGTCTTTCACCATTTTCGCTCTAGAATCTTCGTTTTAGCTCCGATTTTGTTGATTCTTTTTGCACTGTCTTCATAATCACTTGTTCTTCAATTTTAACTGACGAAGCGAGTATTTTGGTGATAAAGCTTGGAACTTTATTATTTTTGGGCCTCAATACCGGGGTGAAAATATGACTTTTTAGCCGATATCACTGGTTCAGGATTCCCTTCATCAATAATCTCTACATCATTAGGTATAGCAGATAAAGAAGACAATGTACTGAGAACAACAAATCCATCATCATCTATTTCTTCAAGATAGAAATCATTTAGGTTCAAATCCTCATCAACTTGTTCGCCTTCAACCTCAGTATGAATAATCGGAATGATCACTTACTTAGGATCTACATTTTCAATCTCATCATCATGAGTAGACATCATCTCTAAATCAGTATTAACTGTTGAGCTTGTGAAGTTGAAGTAGACCTCACACCACCACCCCTAAAAAACATCAATATTTACTTTAGAAAACATAAGACCAAAGTACGCTTGCTCCAAAGCTTCATAATAGTTTGGTGAACGTGAGTGTGATGGTGGAAAACTAACAATCGAAATAGCAACAGTAGCATCTGATGTTGTCGGTGATGTCGGTGGAAGTGTTTGATTTGCCGTGAGGGCATGTGAGGATAAAATTGTGGTATTATTCTTGTATGTAGGTCGATACATACTACTCGTCAGATTATCCCCTTCTGATGGAGTTTGGTTAACAACCGGAGTTGTAACAGGCGAAGACTCTTTCGGGTCGCTCGCCTCCATGATATATATCTCATGGGACTCTGACAGAGTAGAAGAACTACCTGTCTTTAATGTTCTCACGGACACATTAAGGTACCCAACTCCTGAAGTCATCAATGTACTATGAGGTAGCACATCTCTTTTAGTTAAAGACTCACCACCCAGACCCTGAGCTTCAAGATCAAGATGAGAAGTGGTTTGAACCAAAGGATCAATTTCTTGGATCAAAGGAACAGTCTGCTGGAAGTCTAATAAATTTCCAAAAGAAATGTCAGGTTGATTCATTTCCATGGGACGCGGAAGATCTCCCCTATCAAGATAAGCCGGACCTCCAGGCCCTGTTGTATGTTGTCGCACTACGCCATCACTAAGATGACGTATATCAAGAGGATTTCCAGCCAATATGCAGGGTGCCTGTTCAAGGTTTTTCTACTCCCCTTCGGCCGTTCTGGACTTTAATAATTGAGTTTTCTCAATTGATTGAGTCAACGCAGACTTTACTGCAGAGGAAGACTTTACTTCATTTTGAGATGCCGAAGTACCTTTTTCAGTGGGATTTATTCTTAAATCCTGTTTAGATTGGATGGGCATAGTGGTCTTTTTACCATCCTTGCATTCAGATCTCTTGCCTACCGAAGCTTGCGCTTCATTTAGTGTAGGGCTTACTGTTATTATTCGATGTGATACAGAAATGGGTGAAGGTGACCTAGTTGGTTCTAAGTCTTGGTCCATATCACCAATAGGTTCAGTAACTGTTGGGCGAAAGATATGAGTCGAATTCCTAGATCTAGTTACGCATTGAGTAGGCGGAGTCTGAATCATCTCATTAGGTATGTAACATGTCCTCTTCTTTGTTTTTCAGGAGATGATTCAGTTTCTGATGTGTCATGTTCACTCCCCTCAGGTGTAGTTGATAAGGTAGGTGTATCCCTAATTGGACTAGGTTCTCTGATCCTCACGGGTTGTGTTGGCCAGATAACCCTAGAGCGTTTCATGTTTACCCTAAGTGAGGTGTCAGATAGTCTAGGTTGGATTCTAGGTTCCTCTATGACCTCTGGGGCTGGAACCACGGCTGGTCCAACTTGTATTTCTTTTTCTGGGTTCGGAAGAGGTATCCCTACTGCCGCAAAATATGTACGCATTCTAGTGTCTAAGGGATTTGCTAACCTCACCAACCAATTTGGAATTGGTGCAGTGAATTGATTATCAGAAAGCATCAGAGTGTTCATTTTCACCTCCGCAAATTGCACCATTCGCATTCCCTGAGTATCTAGAACAAGTATATTGGCATTCCTGCAAGAAGTTAGTGCATCATGTATAAATATACAAAAAAACCTTTCACAAGGAACGTAAGTATTCCTTGTCTTATCAACTTGTGCCTGCACCAGATTCCATAAGAGTTCAGCATAATCTGGAGTTTCCACTCTGGTGAAAGAGTAGAATAGCCTCAGCATCGGGATTGTAAAGTTGTCAGATCCCTTAAGGGTCATCAGTGATGATCGAGAAGATCACATACCACCTGAAATGTAAATACTTCTTTTGAAATTTAGCAGGTGTAACAGTAGTATCTCCTCTATATCCCAGTTAGAATATTGAGTTCATCATTGTAGTAGTGGAAGGAAGAGTAGGAGCATTATTCACATGAGGAAGCTGAAATATTCTCCTGAAGTCAGCCTTAGTGATCCTCCTTAAACCATTTACTCCCTTAGCTCAAACTCCAACTGAGCAGGTTCTCCTTGAGGATTAGCAGCTGATGGTTGTGTAGCCTTAACGAACTTAATGGTTCTGTTAAGAAGCCTCAAATCTGTCTCTGGTACACTCACAGTGTTGCTTAAAGCACCCCACAACTGATGCCTTTCTAGAATTGCTAGCCAGTAGTTACCGGGTATGTTGGTCTCAGAATTAACAAAGTAGTTGTTTGCCATTTAGCTGTTTGGTAAGAATGGAAGACCACAACATGTTAACATTAAGCACATATCTCTATTCTTATTTTCTTTGAAATCCTTTGTATTTTTCAATTTATGATTTTTATGGATTTTATAAGTTATAAAAATCTTTTATTGCAAATATTCAAAAGTATTTGACAATCATGATATCCAAATTAATCAAAACAATTCAAATTTCATCATGATTAATCAAATAAGACAACCAAAAATCCAACAACACTTAGACATTTTTTTTCAAATATAATAAGCAGATTCGGTAACAATGAAATTTTCCCAGTTTTGATTACCAAAAATACTTTTCCTTTTACATTTATGAACTAGATCAAGCATGTAAGATTTTCAAGTACAAAGCATATGTTCAATGTATGTAATCTAATTAACCAGATACCAGATTCGGTATCAAGGTCATATAACAGATTCGGTAACATAAACTTCACATATGATATTCTAAACATGCATCTCTAGTCATCTAAATCTTATGTTCATAACCAGAATCACAATGAAGCATAAAACAAGCAGATAAGCATGTGACATGTAGAACAGATTCAATAACTGTAGCACTAACACCTTCGGTATATACAGAATCCATTAAACATGCAAACTAAATCGTTTTTATGATAGATCAACTTATAATTCCTTGAATAGACTCCAGATAACAACAATAAAACACATGAATCTGATTTAATTGAAAAAATAAAGTTTTTAAATGCAGATTCGGTTTTCAATGATAATGTCGTTCAACAGTCTTATTCACGAAATTTGTGATCTTTTCTGGTTTATCATACACATATTTAAAATAAGGATTACCAATGATTTGATGAAAAGAGAAGACGGATTCGATAGATTAGGCTCAGATTCGGTAAAAAAATCAGATTCAGTTTTTGCTTTTGAAAACGTAAGAGTTTTGATTTTAACTCTACTATTTATATACACTGAATCTGGGTCAAACATGGGCTTTACCAAATTCATACCGAATGGGCCTTAAGAAATGAAACAACCCAACCCGTAATTAACCCGACGTAATTTTTTTTCTAAATAATAAACCAATAATACATCACTTCAATTGGTTATATGATGTCAACCATTTCGTACAAGCGTTTAAACGTTTAGCATGTTTAAAGTTTACATCATCGACACAAAGGCCCTTAATCAAATATAATACAAGTTCAACCCATTATGATAGTTTTAAACTAAAAGACACTCGAACATGGTTTGGGGCTAAACTACCCAAAACACTAGGTCGACTTCCAAAAGCTTCATCTAGGAAACAACATAGGAATATCTAATTCCCGGCAACCCCTTTCCCTTTCTCCATAATCGCATCTAAAAATGTAAGCAACGAGAGGGGTAAGCAAAATGCTTAGTGAATGCAATAATTATACATATACATATATAATCTTCTTACTTGCAATCACTTACATATTTACCGCATACATGCTAGCAATATAATTAGCATACCATCACAAAGTATAATGCTAACCCTCCGACAACACAAGCTAGCATAACAATAGCATATAACACATAAAAATATAATGTGCTACACTACAACACGCAACCATGGTTAACCAATAGTACAAAGGAATGGTACTCACATTTCCCATTGGTGTTCATAACAACCATTAGAGTACTTACCACGTCATACACTAACCCCACGGGTGGCTTCTTAACACGTCGATACTTCACCCCGGGTGGCGTCTTAACACGTCAACACTTCACCCGTCATACTTCCCTGAGTGGTGTCTTAACACGTTGACACTTCACTCCCGAGTGGTGTATTAACACGTCGGCACTTCACTCGTCACATGAGATGTGGTGTCTTAACATTTCGATACTTCACCCCTCACACTACACAAATAAATACATTATATACGCACACACTCACCTTATCGCCTAGGTGATGATTTTACAATCCTCAAGCTTCAAAGCAAGGTACCTAATACATTAAGTGCACATTCAATACACAAACTAGTTGGACTAGACACCAACATTTAACACGTGTGCATTTAATGACCTATTTGCATTAAATGACCCATTTACACCAAAACCGCCCATGTAAGGTCAAGACTTATCATTAATCACTAAAAGCTAGTGATTAAAGTCCCATAACACCAAATAACACAATTTAGGGTATTCTCATACCCATCTTACCGAACTAGGTCAACTATTATCCATTTGACCCATTTTAACACCAAGACTCATAATTGGGTCAAACTTGAATCTATTTGCAAGTCTTCCACTAACACACAAGTGTATTAGTGATTTAACAACACAATTAACACTTACAAATACCAAAACACAAGACCAAAACCTAGATTACAAACCTTAGGGTTTCCATACACCAATTTAACCCAAATCCACCCATTTAACTCCCAAATGGGTCATTCACGCCTTAAATGAACAAACCCTAGCTATAAATCAAATAGAACTCAAAACACGGAGTTAAGACTTACCAACACTATCAAGACGTAGGGAACAATTTTAAAACTTGGACTTGGGCGAGATTTGGCCTTCTTCTTCCCCAAAGTGAGCTCTCACTCACTAAAATTCTATTTCTCTCTCTAAATTGAATGTGGGTAGATGAAGAAGTGATAAATGGAGTTAGGATAAGGTTGTATCAGTTTTTAGGCTCCCAAAACCGTTCACCAAGTAAAAAGACCAAAACACCCCTAAAGATCCCATTAAAAATGGGTCAAAATTGTCAAAACAGCGATTTCGTCACGTTTCGCGACACCCTGTCGCGTTACGCGACAACTCAAACGCGACACTCTTAACTCAAACGCGATAAAAGCACAGGAGGCAGGTTTTGAAACCATCGCGTTCCAACAGGTTCTGTCGCATACCGCGGCGTGCCCAGACGCGACCCATTGACCCAAAACGCGATAAAAGGCCTGATCACTCAAATCTATAGCATTTAAAGTATATACAATCGATCACGATTAATATTAAATGTTTAGAAGGTAAAATGCGTACCTTTAGACCATGTATGAGGAAACGGGATGTTACAACTCTCCCCGACTTGAATCGAAGCGCGTCCTCGCGATCCAAGCTGCATGACAAGCCGAAAGGTAAACCAAAACAAACTCTTCGGATTCCCACGTAAACTCGGAACCCTTTCGATGTCGCCATTGGACCTTAAAAGTCCTCACCTCTTTGTTACGCAACAGTTTAACCTTCTCATCAAGAATGGCTATCGGTTTTTCAACATACTCTAGCTTGTTGTTTAGAGCAATCTCATCTAACGGCACCCAAGTCGAGTCATTCGCAAGACACTTACGGAGATGTGAAACATGAAATGTGTTATGGATTCCAGCAAGCTCTTCGGGTTACTCTAGTCTATAAGAAACCTCACTAACACGATCCAAAATTTTGAAAGGCCCAATAAACCGAGGAGCTAACTTTCCTCATTTTTAGAAACGAATAACACCCTTCCATGGCGAAACCTTAAGCATCACCATGTCACCTTCTTAGAACTCAATCGGTCGCCTTCGTTTATCAGCATAAGATTTTTGTCTATTTTGCGCTGCCTTAAGTCGAGCCCGA
Source organism: Rutidosis leptorrhynchoides (assembly GCF_046630445.1). Taxonomy (NCBI): domain Eukaryota; kingdom Viridiplantae; phylum Streptophyta; class Magnoliopsida; order Asterales; family Asteraceae; genus Rutidosis; species Rutidosis leptorrhynchoides. The sequence continues at coordinate 388,386,169 of NC_092333.1, read as the reverse complement.
ATCATCTCAATCTTACTATTTGTCTCTAAAACTAAATCGGTACTCCCGATTTCTCTTTGTCCCACTTCACCCCAATAAATAGGAGTTCGACACCTTCAACCATAAAGCATCTCATACGGTGGCATTCCAATACTAGCATGATAGCTATTGTTGTACGAGAATTCCACTAAAGGTAAGTGCTCATCCCAACTACCACCGAAATCGATAACACACGCCCGTAACGTATCCTCCAACGTTTGATTCGTACGCTCGGTTTGACCATCCGTTTGAGGATGATACGTCGTGCTCATCTTCAATTGAGTACCCATATCTTCATGAAACTTGTTCCAAAACCGAGACGTGAAATGAGTATCTCGATCCGAAACAATAGATATAGGAACCCCATGCCTTGTTATCACCTCCTTGATAAACAACTTGTACAAAGTCTCTGACGATATCGTTTCCTAAATGGGAAGAAATAAGGCACTCTTCGTCAACCAATCAACTATCACCCAAATCGTATCAAATTAGGTTCTCGCCGTCTTTGGTAACTTTGTAATGAAATCCATGGTATTGTGCTCTCGTTTCCATTTTGGAATTTCTAACGGTTGTAACATACCATACGGCTTTTAGTGTTCAGCCTTAACTTGCAAACACGTGACACATTGTTCAACATACTTAACAACATCACGTTTCATGCCCAACCACCAATACTCTTTCTTTAAATCAAGATACATCTTTGTTGCACCTAGAATAATGGAATACATTGACTTATATGCTTCATCAAGTAGCACTTGTTGGTAATCTCCCATTCTAGGCACCCACACCCTTCCTTGAAAAGACAACAAACCATGCATGCCTAAGGTAATGGACTCCGTTTGCCCCATGATTCATTCTTCATGCTTGTTGTTAACAAATGCTTCAATTTGAATCTCACCAAGCTTTACAAGAAAACCGTTAGTAATAATAATCATGCGTAACGATCCTACTCGTATTGCCGGATGTTGACTCTTTCGACTTAATGCATCCGCGACCACATTTGCCTTAACCGGATGGTAAAGTATCTCACGTTCGTAATCTTTTACCACATCTATTCACCTATGTTGATGATAATTCAAAACTCGTTGGTTAAAGAGATGTTTCAAACTCTTATGATCCGAATAAATCGTACACTTGACACCATACAAGTAGTGGCGCCAAATTTTCAACGCATGAACCACCTCCGCAATTCAAGATCATGATTCGGGTATCTCTTTTCGTGTTCCTTTAATTGTCGAGAGGCGTAAGCGATGACTTTACTTCTTTGCATTAGAACACACCCGATTCCATTTAATGAGGCATCACAATAAACCGTCATATCTTCTACACCTTCCCGTAACACCAGAACCGGAGCTTCACAAAACTTCTCTTTCAACAATTGGAAAGCAATCTCTTGCTCATTTTCCCAATTAAACCTCACATTCTTCCTCGTCAACTTTGTTAACGGAGAAGCGATCTTAGAAAAGTCCTGGATAAACCGACGATAATAACCGGCCAATCCGAGAAAACTTCGAATTTCTGTAGGCGTAGTCGGTTGTCCCCAATTCTTCACTGTCTCTATATTCCCTGGATCTACTTCAATAACTTCTTTATTCACAATATGGCCAAGGAATTACACTTCCCTTAGCCAAAATTCACCTTTGGAGAATTTAGCATACAACTTCTCCTTCCGCAACGTCTTCAACACTTCGCGCAAATGGTGTTCATGTTCCTTCATACTCTTAGAATAGACAAGTATGTCGTCAATGAACACAATTACCGAATTGTCCAACATAGGTTGGCACACTCGGTTCATAAGATCCATGAATGCCGTCGGAGCATTCGTAAGTCCAAAAGGGATAACTACAAACTCAAAATGCCCGTAATGAGTTCGGAAAGCCGTTTTCTCGATATCCTCCTCACGGACCCGCACTTGGTGATAACCGGACCGTAAGTCACTTTTAGAAAAATACGTCGTACCTTGGAGTTGGTCAAACAAATCATCAATCAGAGGCAATGGATAACGATTCTTGATTGTCACTTTGTTCAACTCCCGATAATCGATGCACATCCGCATACTACCATCCTTCTTTTTCACGAATAAAACTGGAGCACCACATGGCGAGGCACTCGGTCGAATGAAACCCTTTTCAAGTAACTCTTGGGCTTGATTTAACAACTCTTGCATTTCTGTCACTGCTAAACGATAAGGAGTTTTAGCAATGGGAGTAGCCCCCGGAACCAACTCAATGAGAAATTCAACTTGTCTTTCCCTCGGAACACCCGGTAATTCATCCGGAAAAACGTTTTCAAATTCATTAACCACAGGAATTTCACGAATGGATGGTGGCTCTTCATGAGTATCAACTACATGGGCAAGAAAAACCATGCCCCCACTATTAAGAAAATGTCGCGCCTGTGCATAAGTGCATAATGGTACGAGTCTCCTTCGCTTATCGCCATGAATGATTAACTCTCCCCCACTTGGGGCCTTTAAACGAATGAACTTTTCGTGGCATGCAATATCGGCTCTATAACGATCGAGCCAATCCATACCAACAACAATATCAAACTCACCCAAAATCATCGGAATGAGATCAATTTTAAACGCTTCGGCACCAAACACAACATTAAAATCCTTACACACATCAACCCCTAGCACCGTCTTGCCATCCGCTATTTCAACTTCTACCGGATAACTTAACTTAGCTAGCGGTTTGTTAAGCTTAGACACAAATCGAGGTGACACAAATGACAAATTAGCACCGCTATCAAATAATATCTTTGTCGGATTAGAGTTAACCATGAAAGTACCTGAGACAACTTCATTCGATTGCTTGGCTTCATCATTGGTCATCAAGTAATTTCGTCCCCTAGCCGTACCCACCACCTTCTCCGACTTCTTAACTTGATCACCCCGCAACTCGGGACACTCCGACCTTCGGTTTCCTTGCTTTTGACAATTAAAACATGTGAGTGTGCTTATGGAAGCTGGGTTCGGGAAATCAAGAGCCATATGACCCTTTTTTCCACAATTGTAGCACGTATAAGAAAACCCTCCGGAAGCACCCTTCTTCACACTACCAACACTCTCGGTTGTACCTTTACTCTTCTTGTTCGAATGACTAGTAGCTTCAAACTTTCTTTTGCTAAAAGTAAAGCCACTCTTTTTCGCAACGAGCGACTCAAAACCTTTAGCAATGTCAAACAACTCATCAAAAGTTTTCACTGAGTTTCTACTAATCTTCTCTTGGTAGTTGTCATTCAAGGTTCGATAGAAATCTTCCTTCAACATGTGATCATTTCTGACATACTCCGGGCAAAATTGGGTCTTCGATAAGAAAATGGATTTGAGAGTGTTCAAATCCATCGACCCTTGCCTCAAAGCACGCAACTCGTCCTTAAGCCTAGAAAGATCGGTCAAAGGTTGGTACTCCTTGAAAAATTCCTTCTTGAATTCATCCCATGTGAATTCCATACATTGTTCTTCACCATAAATTCGAATCTTTTCGTCCTACCACATCTTGGCATCACCCCTTAACATTCTACAACCATTCCTCGTCTTCTTATCGAGAGGGCATTCACAAGTACGAAAAGCCCCCTTCATATTGGAAATCCAACGATTGATCTTTAGTGGATCCCGTTCGCCCTCAAAAGTGGGAGGTTGAGCATCCTTGAAATTTTTGTAGAAAAAGTCTCGTCTTCCCACATTATCTTCGTGAAGGACAACCTTTACTTGTTCCTTAACGTCCTCTAAAAAGGCCGCGTGACGCCTTTGCATAATGGCTTCAACTTTGGCCGTGAACTCGGCGTCCTCGCTTGTACCCCCATTATCGGTGTCGTGTCCGCTTCTCATCTTCATTCTATAAAACGGAATAAGTTAAACAACGAAATGAAAAGACATGACATGTATATATATATATATATATATATATATATATATATACACCTCACCGCCCCATCTTGCTCAACAATCGTCGTACATTGCTTGTTTGACACGATTTGCACCCGTAACAATGGTAGCTTGTCATTATTACTCGAATAAATCACATTAACTTTCTAGTACAACGTCTATCTCGCTTGATGATTGCAATTACAACACAAAACAAATAGCGCAAGTTAGTTCACATAAACCTAGGCACTAACCAAACCCGGTCCTGTAGTGACCCGAACTTTTCCATGTTTATATATATATTAAATGAAATTGTTATTTACATGATTAAGTGTTTCCAACATGTTAAGCAATCAAACTTGTTAAGACTTGATTAATTGAAATAGGTTTCATATAGACAATTGACCACCCAAGTTGACCGGTGATTCACGAACGTTAAAACTTGTAAAAATTATACGATGACATATATATGGTTATATATATAGTTAACATGATCTTATTATAAGTATGTATCTCATTAGGTATTTTAACAATGAGTTATATACATAAAAATGAGACTATTAATTTAAGAAACTCGAAAACGATATATATAACGATTATCGTTATAACAACGTCTTACTAGGTACATATGAATCATATTAAGATATTGATACACTAGGTTAATTATTTTAAATGATAAGTAAATATATTATTAAGTGTATTAACAATGAAATACATATGTAAAAATAAGACTACTAACTTAATGATTTCAAAACGAGACATATATGTAACGATTATCGTTGTAACGACATTTAACTATATATATATATCATACTAAGATATATTATATATCATAATATCATGATAATATAACAATTTAACATCTCATTTGTTATAATAAACAATGGGTTAACAACATTCAACAAGATCGTTAACCTAAAGGTTTCAAAACAACATTTACAAGTAACGACTAACGATGACATAACGACTCAGTTAAAATGTATATACATGTAGTGTTTTAATATGTATTCATACACTTTTGAAAAACTTCAAGACACTTATCAAAATACTTCTACTTAACAAAAATGCTTACAATTACATCCTCGTTCAGTTTCATCAACAATTCTACTCGTATGCACCCGTATTCGTACTCGTACAATACACAGCTTTTAGATGTATGTACTATTGGTATATACACTCCAATGATCAAATCTTAGCAGCCCATATGAGTCACCTAACACATGTGGGAACCATAATTTGGCAACTAGCATGAAATATCTCATAAAACTACAAAAATATGAGTAATCATTCATGACATATTTACATGAAAACAAAATTACATATCATTTATATCTAATCCATACACCAACGACCAAAAACACCTACAAACACTTTCATTCTTCAATTTTATTCATCTAATTGATCTCTCTCAAGTTCTATCTTCAAGTTCTAAGTGTTCTTCATAAATTCCAAAAGTTCTAGTTTCATAAAATCAAGAATACTTCCAAGATTGCAAGTTTACTTCCAAGTTTTATAAATCCATTCCAAGTAATCATCCAAGATCAAGAAACCTTTGTTACTTACAGTAGGCTATCTTTCTAATACAAGGTAATAATCATATTCAAACTTTAATTCAATTTCTATAACTATAACAATCTTATTTCGAGTGGAAATCTTACTTGAAATTGTTTTCGTGTCATGATTCTGCTTCAAGAACTTTCAAGCCATCCAAGGATCCTTTGAAGCTAGATCTATTTTTCTCATTTCCAGTAGGTTTATCCAAGGAACTTGAGGTAGTAATGATGTTCATAACATCATTCGATTCATACATATAAAGCTATCTTATTCGAAGGTTTAAACTTGTAATCACTAGAACATAGTTTAGTTAATTCTAAACTTGTTCGCAAATAAAAGTTAATCCTTCTAACTTGACTTTTAAAATCAACTAAACACATGTTCTATATCTATATGATATGCTAACTTCATGATTTAAAACCTGGAAACACGAAAAACACCGTAAAATCGGATTTACGTCGTCGTAGTAACACTGCGGGCTGTTTTGGGTTAGTTAATTAAAAACTATGATAAACTTTGATTTAAAAGTTGTTATTCTGGGAAAATAATTTTTATTATGAACATGAAACTATATCCAAAAATTATGGTTAAACTCAAAGTGGAAGTATGTTTTCTAAAATGGTCATCTAGACGTCGTTCTTTCGACTGAAATGACTACCTTTACAAAAATGACTTGTAACTTATTTTTCTGACTATAAACCTATACTTTTTCTGTCTAGATTCATAAAATAGAGTTCAATATGAAACCATAGCAATTTGATTCACTCAAAACGGATTTAAAATGAAGAAGTTATGGGTAAAACAAGATTGGATAATTTTTCTCATTTTAGCTACGTGAAAATTGGTAACAAATCTATTCCAACCATAACTTAATCAACTTGTATTGTATATTATGTAATCTTGAGATACCATAGACACGTATACAATGTTTCGACCTATCATGTCGACACATCTATATATATTTCGGAACAACCATAGACACTCTATATGTGAATGTTGGAGTTAGCTATACAGGGTTGAGGTTGATTCCAAAATATATATAGTTTGAGTTGTGATCAATACTGAGATACGTATACACTGGGTCGTGGATTGATTCTAGATAATATTTATCGATTTATTTCTGTACATCTAACTGTGGACAACTAGTTGTAGGTTACTAAAGAGGACAGCTGACTTAATAAACTTAAAACATCAAAATATATTAAAAGTGTTGTAAATATATTTTGAACATACTTTGATATATATGTATATATTGTTATAGGTTCGTGAATCAACCAGTGGCCAAGTCTTACTTCCCGACGAAGTAAAAATCTGTGAAAGTGAGTTATAGTCCCACTTTTAAAATCTAATATTTTTGGGATGAGAATACATGCAGGTTTTATAAATGATTTACAAAATAGACACAAGTACGTGAAACTACATTCTATGGTTGAATTATCGAAATCGAATATGCCCCTTTTTATTAAGTCTGGTAATCTAAGAATTAGGGAACAGACACCCTAATTGACGCGAATCCTAAAGATAGATCTATTGAGCCTAACAAACCCCATCCAAAGTACCGGATGCTTTAGTACTTCGAAATTTATATCATATCCGAAGGGTGTCCCAGAATGATGGGGATATTCTTATATATGCATCCTGTTAATGTCGGTTACCAGGTGTTCACCATATGAATAATTTTTATCTCTATGTATGGGATGTGTATTGAAATATGAAATCTTGTGGTCTATTGTTACGATTTGATATATATATAGGTTAAACCTATAACTCACCAACATTTTTGTTGACGTTTAAAGCATGTTTATTCTCAGGTGATTATTAAGAGCTTCCGCTATCGCATACTTAAATAAGGACGAGATTTGGAGTCCATGCTTGTATGATATTGTGTAAAAACTGCATTCAAGAAACTGATTTCGATGTAACATATTTGTATTGTAAACCATTATGTAATGGTCGTGTGTAAACAGGATATTTTAGATTATCATTATTTGATAATCTACGTAAAGCTTTTTAAACCTTTATTTATGAAATAAAGGTTATGGTTTGTTTTAAAAATGAATGCAGTCTTTGAAAAACGTCTCATATAGAGGTCAAAACCTCGCAACGAAATAAATTAATATGGAACGTTTTTAATCAATAAGAACGGGACATTTCAGTTGGTATCCGAGCGTTGGTCTTAGAGAACCAGAAAATTTGCATTAGTGTGTCTTATCGAGTTTGTTAGGATGCATTAGTGAGTCTGGACTTCGACCGTGTTTTCTTTAAAAATGATTGCTTAACATTTTTGTTGGAAACTATATATTATTAACATGTATATATTATGTGATATATTAATCTCTTAACATGTTTGATATTGTGCGATAGATGTCTACCTCTAGCACAAATCCCATTGACTCACCTAATAATAACGAAGAGTCGAATATATATTGGACTGATTCACAAGTTCCCGAAGAAGAACCGGAAGAAGAATCAGAACCGGAAGAGGAGGAACCGGAGGAGGAAATAGAACCGGTGGGGGAAATAATAAAACGGTTAAGTAAAAGAAAATCCTCAACCAACCGACCAAGGTTAATTATGGTCAATGGTGTTTCCGCCAAGGAAGCAAAATATTGGGAGGATTACCAATTCTCGGATGAATCGGATTCCGATGAGAATTCCGATGATGTTATAGAAATTACCCCAACTGAATTTAAAAAGGCAAAAGAAAATAATAAGGGAAAGGGCATAAAAATAGAGAAATCTAATTCCAACCCCGATGAACTTTATATGTATCGTCAACCCCCGAAGCCCTTAAGTTGTAACAATGACCCGGGAACCTCTAAACCACCAGGTTTTTCTAAACCGTTGTGGAAAACGACAGCTCGTATTAGGGGAACATTATATATCCCTAGAAACTTGGCAAAACGAACCAAAACCGAAGAAGAAGAAGAAACGAGCGAGTCGGAATAAGATAGTTGTATTCGTGTGGTGTAATATATGTAATATAGTGTGCTTATGCTTTATAATATATGTAAAAATTGCTTGTATTAATAAGTATTTTTTTTTATGAATCTAACTCATGTCTATTTTACAGTACAAAAACACAAAATGGATAGACAACCCAATATTTTAAGAGACCTACCCGGAGACATGATTGATGAAATCTTATCTAGAGTCGGTCAGAATTCTTCGGCACAACTATTTACGGCGAAATCAGTTTGTAAGACATTCGAAGAACATTCCAAGAATGTCTTGGTTTATAAGAGACTTTCGTTTGAAAGATGGGGGATATCACATTGGAAAACCCATAAGTTACGATGTGTTTACTTTGACGCATATATTGCGGGGAACCCAAATGGTATTTTACGCAACGGGTTAAGAAATTATTTTGACTCAATGTATCCGAATATAGGACTTCATGACTTAGAAAAAGCGGCTAACATGCAACATAAAGAAGCATGCTATGCTTACGGGTTAGTAATGTTCGCTTCTCACCAAAGTGAGAAAAAGAACATTGGGCTACAACTATTAAACAAAACGTTCCCACAAGTGACGGAATCGGTAATTGGGGTAAGAAATGAGGTTTTTAGGTTATTACGAGACTGTTGGTCATTACGTAACCCTCGTCCCTTTGACGACGTTACAACACGTTGTCTTATCAATGGCCATAACGATTATGTTCCACAAGACCAAGGATGGGAAGTAGTCCTAGTAAAACCAGAATGCATGACTTATTTCTGGACGTATGAATTACGTGTGTTTATTGCCTTTGCTGAATGACTTGTGTACTAGCTAGAATTATCTTCACAACTATCTTGTATCAAAGTTATTGTGTGCTATATTTCATGCTTTATGTAAAATAAGCGGTATTGTAAGTTTGTAAAATATTGTATAAAAGTTTGAACGCGAAATATTATTATAATCAGTTTTTCATATAGAATTGTAGTAGTTGAATTGTATATTAGCTACTAAGTATGAACTTAACGGGTAGGTACTACCCGAATTATAAACTTATAAAATGCTAATATGAAGAAAAAGCTTTTATAAATGAGTTCATATTATGCTACGAAATACTATTAACTACTCTTAATATTCTGTATGATTAACTTGTTCTATTTGACTATTTTGAAGGAAATGGCACCGACTACTCGACACACCGTGAATATGAATGAAGATGAATTCCATACTTTTCTAGCTTCAAACATAGCCGCAGTACAGGCTGCGCTACATACCAACAATAACCTTGGATCTAGCAGTACAGGAAATCGTGTAGGATGCACCTACAAAGAATTCACTGCCTGCAAACCTTTGGAATTTGATGGAACCGAAGGACCGATCGGATTGAAACGGTGGACCGAGAAAGTCGAATCGGTGTTTGCCATAAGTAAGTGTACTGAAGAGGACAAAGTGAAGTACGCTACGCATACCTTCACAGGTTCTGCGTTAACATGGTGGAATACCTATCTAGAGCAAGTGGGACAAGATGATGCGTACGCACTACCGTGGTCAGCATTCAAGCACTTGATGAACGAGAAATACCATCCCAGAACCGAGGTCAATAAGCTCAAGACAGAACTTAGAGGGTTACGAACCCAAGGATTTGATATTACCACGTACGAAAGACGATTCACAGAATTGTGCCTATTGTGTTCGAGAGCATTCGAAGATGAGGAAGAGAAGATTGACGCGTTTATGAAAGGATTACCGGAAAGAATCCAAGGAGATATAAGTTCACACGAGCCCGCCTCCATACAATAGGCATGTAGAATGGCTCACAAACTAGTGAACCAGATTGAGGAAAGAATTAAAGAACAGACGGCTGAAGAGGCCAATGTGAAACAAGTCAAAAGAAAGTGGGAGGAAAACAGTGATAAGAATCACCAATACAACAACAACAGCAATTACAATAATAATCGCAACAATTATCTCAAAAATCGCAACATCAATCGCAACTACAATAACAACAACAACAACAACAACAACAACAACATCAACTACAACAATCATCCCAACAACAATAACAACCGTAACAATAACAACAATCAGAAGCAGCTATGCCAAAGGTGTGAAAAGTATCACTCGGGGTTCTGCACCAAATTTTGCAACAAGTGTAAAAGAAATGGTCATAGCGCAGCAAAGTGTGAGGTCTACGGACCAGGGGTTAACAGAACGAAAGGAACAAATGGTGTCGGAACGAGTAATGGTGGAGCAAGTAGTGTCGGAGCAAGTTATGCCAATGTAGTTTGTTATAAATGTGGAAAACCGGGCCACATTATTAGAAATTGCCCGAACCAGGAGAACACAAATGGATAAGGCCACGGAAGAGTTTTCAATATTAATACGGCAGAGGTACAGGAAGACCCGGAGCTTGTTACAGGTACGTTTCTTATTGACAATAAATCTGCTTACGTTTTATTTGATTCGGGTGCGGATAGAAGCTATATGAGTAGAGATTTTTGTGCTAAATTAAGTTGTCCATTGACTCTGTTGGATAGTAAATTTTTACTCGAATTAGCAAACGGTAAATTAATTTCAGCAGATAATATATGCCGGAATCGAGAAATTAAACTTGGTAGCGAAATATTTAAGATTGATTTGATACCAGTAGAGTTAGGGAGTTTTGATGTAATAGTTGGCATGGACTGGCTGAAGAAGGTGAAAGCAGAGATCGTATGTTATAAAAATGCAATTCGCATTGTACAAGAAGAAGGAGAACCCTTAATGGTGTACGGAGAAAAGGGCAACATGAAGCTACATCTTATTAGTAATTTGAAGGCACAAAAACTAATAAGAAAAGGTTGCTATGCTATTCTAGCACACGTCGAGAAAGTACAAACTGAAGAAAAGAGCATCAATGATGTTCCCGTCGCAAAAGAATTTCCCGATGTATTTTCAAAAGAATTATCGGGACTACCTCCACATCGATCTGTTGAATTTCAAATAGATCTTGTACCAGGAGCTGCACCAATAGCTCGTGCTCCTTATAGACTCGCACCCAGCGAGATGAAAGAACTGTAAAGCCAACTGCAAGAACTATTAGAACGTGGTTTCATTCGACCAAGCACATCACCATGGGGAGCTCCTGTTTTGTTTGTCAAGAAGAAGGATGGTACATTTAGGTTGTGTATTGACTACAGAGAGTTGAACAAACTTACCATCGAAAACCGTTATCTACTGCCGAGAATTGATGACTTATTTGATCAACTACAAGGCTCGTCGGTTTATTCGAAGATCGATTTACGTTCTGGATATCATCAAATGCGATTAACGGAGGATGATATTCCAAAAACTGCTTTTAGGATGCGTTATGGTCATTACGAGTTTATGGTTATGCCGTTTGGATTGACTAACGCACCAGCTGTGTTCATGGACCTTATAAACCGAGTGTGTGGGCCATATCTTGACAAGTTTGTCATTGTTTTCATCGATGACATACTTATTTACTCAAAGAATGATCAAGAGCACGAAGAACATTTGAGAAAAGTGCTAGAAGTATTGAGGAAAGGAAAACTGTACGCTAAGTTTTCAAAGTGTGCATTTTAGTTGGAAGAAGTTCAATTCCTCGGTCACATAGTGAACAAAGAAGGTATCCAGGTGGACCCGGCAAAGATCGAAACCGTTGAAAAGTGGGAAACCCCAAAAACTCCGAAGCATATACGTCAATTTTTAGGATTGGCTAGTTACTACAGAAGATTCATCCAAGATTTCTCCAAAATAGCAAAACCCTTGACTGCATTAACGCATAAAGGGAAGAAATTTGAATGGAAGGATGAACAAGAGAAGGCGTTTCAATTATTGAAGAAAAAGCTAACTACGGCACCTATATTGTCATTGCCTGAAGGGAATGATGATTTTGTGATTTATTGTGACACATCAAAGCAAGGTCTCGGTTGTGTATTAATGCAACAGACGAAGGTGATTGCTTATGCGTCTAGACAATTGAAGATTCACGAGCAAAATTATACGACGAATGATTTGGAATTAGGCGCGGTTGTTTTTGCATTGAAGAATTGGAGGCACTACTTATATGGGGTCAAAAGTATTATATATACCGACCACAAAAGTCTTCAACAAATATTTAATCAGAAACAACTGAATATGAGGCAGCGTAGGTGGATTGAATTGTTGAATGATTACAACTTTGAGATTCGTTACCACCCGGGGAAGGCAAATGTGGTAGCCGACGCCTTGAGCAGAAAGGACAGAGAACCCATTCGAGTAAAATCTATGAATATAATGATTCACACTAACCTTACTACTCAAATAAAGGAGGCGCAACAAGGAGTTTTAAAAGAGAGAAATTTAAAGGATGAAATACCCAAAGGATCGGAGAAGCATATTAATATTCGGGAAGACGGAACCCGGTATAGGGCTGAAAGAATTTGGGTACCAAAATTTGGAGATATGAGAGAAATGGTACTTAGAGAAGCTCATAAAACCAGATACTCAATACATCCTGGAACGGGGAAGATGTACAAGGATCTTAAGAAACATTTTTGGTGGCCAGGTATGAAAGCCGATATTGCTAAATATGTAGGAGAATGTTTGACATGTTCTAAGGTCAAAGCTGAACATCAGAAACCATCAGGTCTACTACAACAACCTGAAATCTCGGAATGGAAATGGGAAAACATTACCATGGATTTCCTTACTAAATTGCCAAGGACTGCAAGTGGTTATGATACTATTTGGGTAATAGTTGATCGTCTCACCAAGTCAGCACACTTCCTGCCAATAAGAGAAGATGACAAGATGGAGAAGTTAGCACGACTGTATTTGAAGGAAGTCGTCTCCAGACATGGAATACCAATCTCAATTATCTCTGATAGGGATGGCAGATTTATTTCAAGATTCTGGCAGACATTACAGCAAGCATTGGGAACTCGTCTAGACATGAGTACTGCCTATCATCCACAAACTGATGGGCAGAGTGAAAGGACGATACAAATGCTTGAAGACATGCTACGAGCTTGTGTTATTGATTTCGGAAACAGTTGGGACCGACATCTACCGTTAGTAGAATTTTCCTACAACAACAGCTACCATTCAAGCATTGAGATGGCACCGTTTGAAGCACTTTATGGTAGAAAATGAAGGTCTCCGATTTTTTGGAGTGAAGTGGGGGATAGACAGATTACGGGTCCGGAGATAATACAAGAAATTACCGAGAAAATCATCCAAATTCAACAAAGATTGAAAACCGCCCAGAGTCGACAAAAGAGCTACGCGGACAGTAAAAGAAAAGATATAGAGTTTGAAATTGGAGAAATGGTCATGCTTAAGGTTTCACCTTGGAAAGGCGTTGTTCGATTTGGTAAACGGGGGAAACTAAATCCAAGGTACATTGGACCATTCAAGATTATAGATCGTGTCGGACCAGTAGCTTACCAACTGGAGCTACCTCAACAACTCGCGGCTGTACATAACACTTTCCACGTCTCAAATTTGAAGAAATGTTTTGCTAAAGAAGATCTCACTATTCCGTTGGACGAAATCCAAATCAATGAAAAACTTCAATTCATTGAAGAACCCGTCGAAATAATGGATCGTGAGGTTAAGATACTTAAACAAAAAAGATACCGATTGTTAAGGTTCGATGGAATGCTCGTAGAGGACCCGAGTTCACATGGGAGCGTGAAGATCAGATAAAGAATAAATACCCGCATTTATTTCCAGAAGATACGTCAACACCTCCAACTGCTTAAAATTTTGGGACAAAATTTATTTAACGGGTAGGTACTGTAGTGACCCGAACTTTTCCATGTTTATATATATATTAAATGAAATTGTTATTTACATGATTAAGTGTTTCCAACATGTTAAGCAATCAAACTTGTTAAGACTTGATTAATTGAAATAGGTTTCATATAGACAATTGACCACCCAAGTTGACCGGTGATTCACGAACGTTAAAACTTGTAAAAACTATACGATGACATATATATGGTTATATATATAGTTAACATGATTTTATTATAAGTATGTATCTCATTAGGTATTTTAACAATGAGTTATATACATAAAAATGAGACTATTAATTTAAGAAACTCGAAAACGATATATATAATTTATTATCGTTATAACAACGTCTTACTAGGTACATATGAATCATATTAAGATATTGATACACTTGGTTAATTATGTTAAATGATAAGTAAATATATTATTAAGTGTATTAATAATGAAATACATATGTAAAAATAAGACTACTAACTTAATGATTTCGAAACGAGACATATATGTAACGATTATCGTTGTAACGACATTTAACTGTATATATATCATACTAAGATATATTATATATCATAATATCATGATAATATAACAATTTAACATCTCATTTGTTATAATAAACAATGGGTTAACAACATTCAACAAGATCGTTAACCTAAAGGTTTCAAAACAACATTTACATGTAACGACTAACGATGACTTAACGACTCAGTTAAAATGTATATACATGTAGTGTTTTAATATGTATTCATACACTTTTGAAAAACTTCAAGACACTTATCAAAATACTTCTACTTAACAAAAATGCTTACAATTACATCCTCGTTCAGTTTCATCAACAATTCTACTCGTATGCACCCGTATTCGTACTCGTACAATACACAGCTTTTAGATGTATGTACTATTGGTATATACACTCCAATGATCAGCTTTTAGCAGCCCATGTGACTCACCTAACACATGTGGGAACCATCATTTGTCAACTAGCATGAAATATCTCATAAAATTACAAAAATATGAGTAATCATTCATGACTTATTTACATGAAAACAAAATTACATATCCTTTATATCTAATCCATACACCAACGATCAAAAACACCTACAAACACTTTCATTATTCAATTTACTTCATCTAATTGATCTCTCTCAAGTTCTATCTTCATGTTCTAAGTGTTCTTCATAAATTCCAAAAGTTCTAGTTTCATAAAATCAAGAATACTTCCAAGATTGCAAGTTTACTTCCAAGTTTTCTAAATCCATTCCAAGTAATCATCCAAGATCAAGAAACCTTTGTTACTTATAGTAGGTTATCTTTCTAATACAAGGTAATAATCATATTCAAACTTTAATTCAATTTCTATAACTATAACAATCTTATTTCGAGTGGAAATCTTACTTGAAATTGTTTTCGTGTCATGATTCTGCTTCAAGAACTTTCAAGCCATCCAAGGATCCTTTGAAGCTAGATCTATTTTTCTCATTTCCAGTAGGTTTATCCAAGGAACTTGAGGTAGTAATGAAGTTCATAACATCATTCGATTCATACATATAAAGCTATCTTATTCGAAGGTTTAAACTTGTAATCACTAGAACATAGTTTAGTTAATTCTAAACTTGTTCGCAAATAAAAGTTAATCATTCTAAATTGACTTTTAAAATCAACTAAATACATGTTCTATATCTATATGATATGCTAACTTCATGATTTAAAACCTGGAAACACGAAAAACACCGTAAAATCGGATTTACGCCGTCGTAGTAACACCGCGGGCTGTTTTGGGTTAGTTAATTGAAAACTATGATAAACTTTGATTTAAAAGTTGTTATTCTGGGAAAATGATTTTTGTTATGAACATGAAACTATATCCAAAAATTATGGTTAAACTCAAAGTGGAAGTATGTTTTCTAAAATGGTCATCTAGACGTCGTTCTTTCGACTGAAATGACTACCTTTACAAAAATGACTTGTAACTTATTTTTCCGACTATAAACCTATACTTTTTTTGTTTAGATTCATAAAATAGAGTTCAATATGAAACCATAGCGATTTGATTCACTCAAAACGGATTTAAAATGAAGAAGTTATGGGTAAAACAAGATTGGATAATTTTTCTCATTTTAGCTACGAGAAAATTGGTAACAAATCTATTCCAACCATAACTTAATCAACTTGTATTGTATATTATGTAATCTTGAGATACCATAGACACGTATACAATGTTTCGACCTATCATGTCGACACATCTATATATATTTCGGAACAACCATAGACACTCTATATGTGAATGTTGGAGTTAGCTATACAGGGTTGAGGTTGATTCCAAAATATATATAGTTTGAGTTGTGATCAATACTGAGATATGTATACACTGGGTCGTGGATTGATTCAAGATAATATTTATCGATTTATTTCTGTACATCTAACTGTGGACAACTAGTTGTAGGTTACTAACGAGGACAGCTGACTTAATAAACTTAAAACATCAAAATATATTAAAAGTGTTGTAAATATATTTTGAACATACTTTGATATATATGTATATATTGTTATAGGTTCGTGAATCAAACAGTGGCCAAGTCTTACTTCCCGACGAAGTAAAAATCTGTGAAAATGAGTTATAGTCCCACTTTTAAAATCTAATATTTTTGGGATGAGAATACATGCAGGTTTTATAAATGATTTACAAAATAGACACAAGTACGTGAAACTACATTCTATGGTTGAATTATCGAAATCGAATATGCCCCTTTTTATTAAGTCTGGTAATCTAAGAATTAGGGAACAGACACCCTAATTGACGCGAATCCTAAAGATATATCTATTGGGCCTAACAAACCCCATCCAAAGTACCGGATGCTTTAGTACTTCGAAATTTATATCATATCCGAAGGGTGTCCCGGAATGATGAGGATATTCTTATATATGCATCTTGTTAATGTCGGTTACCAGGTGTTCACCATATGAATGATTTTTATCTCTATGTATGGGATGTGTATTGAAATATGAAATCTTGTGGTCTATTGTTACGATTTGATATATATAGGTTAAACCTATAACTCACCAACATTTTTGTTGACGTTTAAAGCATGTTTATTCTCAGGTGAATACTAAGAGCTTTCGCTGTTGCATACTAAAATAAGGACAAGATTTGGAGTCCATGTTTGTATGATATTGTGTAAAAACTGCATTCAAGAAACTGATTTCGATGTAACATATTTGTATTGTAAACCATTATGTAATGGTCGTGTGTAAACAGGATATTTTAGATTATCATTATTTGATAATCTACGTAAAGCTTTTTAAACCTTTATTTATGAAATAAAGGTTATGGTTTGTTTTAAAAATGAATGCAGTCTTTGAAAAACGTCTCATATAGAGGTTAAAACCTCGCAACGAAATCAATTAATATGGAACGTTTTTAATCAATAAGAACGGGACATTTCAGGTCCGACCCGTCTTCTACAAGTCCCTCATCATAAAGTCTAAGTCTAGGCACCTATCTCAAGTCACCTAAATCCCTTAGACCATGCTTTGATACCATCTTGTAACAGCCCGAGTATAACCCGTAGTGGATATTGTCCGCTTTGCCTCGACGCACGGTGGCTCACGGTTTTGCTTCTCGGGACTCACCCTCAAAACGCGTCCACTAGAGGAGGTATCCACACCCTTATAACGGGATGTTTCGTTCTCCTCCCCAACCGATGTGGGATGAGTTCTCACACTCTCCCCCACTCAGGACACTGCGTCCCTGCAGTGCACATTGATGCGGGCCCCGGCTCTGATACCATCTTGTAACAACCCAACCCGTAATTAACCCGACATAAATTTTTTTATATAATAAACCAATAACACGTCACTTCAATTGGTTATAAGATGTCAACCATTTCGTACAAGCATTTAAACGTTTAACATGTTTAAAGTTTACATCATCGGCACAAAGGCCCTTAATCAAATGTAACACAAGTTCCACCCATTATGATAGTTTTAAACCAAACGACAATGGAGCATGGTTTGGGGCTAAACTACCCAAAACATTAGGTCGACTTCCAAAAGCTTCATCTAGCAAACAACATAGGAATATCTAATTCCCGGCAACCCCTTTCCCTTTCTCCATAATCGTACCTAAAAATGTAAGCAACGAGAGGGGTAAGCAAAACGCTTAGTGAATGCAATAATTATACATATACATATATAACCTACTTACTTGCAATCACTTACACATTTACCGCATACATGCTAGCAATATAATTAGCATACCATCGCAAAGTATAACGCTAACCCTCCTACAACACAAGCTAGCATAACAATAGCATATAACACGAACAATATAATATGCTACACTACAACACACAACCATGGTTAACCAATAGTACAAAGAAATGGTACTCGCATTTCCCATCAGTGTTCATAACAACTGTTAGAGTACTTAACACGTCTTACACTAATCCCACGGGTGGCATCTTAACACGTCGATACTTCACCCGTCATACTTCCCGGAGTGGTGTCTTAACACGTCAACACTTCACTCCCGAGTGGTGTCTTAACACGTCGACACTTCACTCGTCACGTTAGATGTGGTGTCTTAACACGTCGATACTTCACCCCTTACGCTACATAAATAAATACATTATATACGCACACATATAATTATTCCACTCACCTTATCGCCTAGGTGACGATTTTACAATCCACAAGGTTCAACGCAAGGTACCTAATACATTAAGTGCACATTCAATACACAAACTAGTTGGACTAGACACCAACATTTAACACTTGTGCATTTAATCACCCATTTGCATTAAATGACCCATTTACACCAAAACTGCACATTTAAGGTCAAGACTTATCATTAATCACTAAAAGCTAGTGATTAAAGTCCCATAACACCAACTAACAAAATTTAGGGTATTTTCATACCCATCTTGCCCAACTAGGTCAACTACTACCCATTTGACCCATTTTAACACCAAGACGCATAATTGGGTCAAACTTGAATCTATTTGCAAGTCTTCCACTAACACACAAGTGTATTAGTGATTTAACAACACAATTAACACTTACAAATACCAAAACAGAAGACCAAACCCTAGAGTACAAACCTTAGGGTTTTCATACACCAATTTAACCCAAATTCACCCATTTAACCCCCAAATGGGTCTTTCACGCCTTAAATGAACAAACCCTAGCTATAAATCAAATAAAACTCAAAACACGGAGTTAAGACTTACCAACACTATCAAGACGTAGCTGAGACGTAGGGAACAACTTTAAAACTTGGACTTGGGCGAGATTTGGCCTTCTTCTTCCCCAAAGTGAGATCTCTCTCACTAAAATTCTATTTCTCTCTTTAAATTGAATGTGGGTAGATGAAGAAGTGATAAATGGAGTTAGGATAAGGTTGTATCAGTTTTTAGGCTCCCAAAACCGTTCACCAAGTAAAAAGACCAAAACACCCCAAGAGACCCTGTCGCGTTACGCGACAACTCAAACGCGACACTCTTAACTCAAACACGATAAAAGGACATATAACAACCCTCATTTTTCCACTCTGTAATGACTATAATGCCCCTAGGGTTCCATTGTTGTTTCATACATTTTTATTAGGGTTGTTATCCGTACGTATAAATGAAGTAATTAATATTCGTAATTAATGAACTAAACGCTAAACCTAATCATTTAGTGTAAACCCTAATCATTTAATGTAACCCTAAACCTAATAATAATAATATTATTATTATTATTAAATGTATATACTACGTATTAAAATGTATATAATCTATATTAATGTAAATAAAATATAAATAAAAGATAATTATGAGTAAATATATAAAATGATTAAGTAATGGGTTATAAATGTAAATTTGTAAATTATATATAAAAATATATGTACCGAAATATATAAACAAATATATAATAAATTATGATAAATAAATAAAAGAAAATAAAATGCATGTTTTCTAGATTGTTCTATAAAAAAAATAAAAAAAGCCTAGGTCGGCCGAATTAAAAAGGGAAATTTTTTTTAATTAAATTGATTTATCTTGCTCTCCAAGTAATTAAAATCTATAAATATGGCCTTAACCCCTCATAATTTTTACATCAAATTTTTGGGAGCTCTCAAACCCTAGAAAAAAAAATGTGAGTTCTTTTCTTCTTTCTTTTTCTTTTTCATTTTCGTTTTTTTCTTTTTTTCTTGTTTCTTTTTCGGCTGAAACCCCCAACAAAACAAATAAAATACTTTTGCCCTTTATAATTTTTTTTTAAATTCATGGTAATTAGCTACATGATGAACAAGTTTTATAAAAATTTATTTAGAAGAAAATTAATTCATTTTTGTATTATTTTTATTTTTATTTGTGTTTATTCTCGTTCGAATATATATATATATATATATATATATATATATATATATATATATATATATATATATATATATATATATATATATATATATATATATATGTATGTATGTATTGAGTTTAATATATTATAAATTGTGCATGTTAATTAATAGTAAGTAATATGAGATCTAGGAAAAATAATTTTTCTGATTTTTAATACATTTTTATATTTTTAATAATTAAAATAGTTTATTTAATCTATATATATATATATATATATGTGTGTGTGTATTTATTTATAAATAATATTAAAAATACTATTTAAGCTATAGAAATATTTTTCCAGTAAAGTATGATATTAAATTTAATTATTTTAGGTCAGAATATAATTTATAAAAATAAACTTCGAGTTATGTGTTATTTAATACTAAAAATGAGGTGAACATTCGTAATAAAAATATATAAAGTAAATAAAAATAAATAAATAATTTTTTTGAGTTCATAAACTTTTTCTAGATCTTAGAAAATTATAAAAATTAATTTATGGGTCGAATTAATAATTATTGTATAATTAAACTCTATTATTATGTAAATACAAGGTAAATAAGGAAATAAATGTAAAAATAAATAAATATTTATATATATATTTTTCTACAGGTTATTAAACTATAAGAAACTTATAAAAATTAAAAAAATAATTATTTAGGTTTATTTATTATTTTATGTAGAATTAAACTTGTTTTGTGATAAAATCAAGAGTAAAAACAAATATAAATACAAACTTGTAATAAAAATATTTTCTTAAATTTTTTTCTAATTTTTTTATATTTAAATAAGGCTATAAAATTATGTATATGATTCTTAGGTATTTAGTTAATTATTTAGGTATTTATGGATTATATTGGATTAATAAAGTACTATATTAATAAGTATCTTGTAAATTAAATAACAAATAATATAACAAATTTCTGCCATATATATTGTATGAGATAGTGATTAGTATTATAAATATTAGTTAATCCAAGTCATAAGATAGTAATAATAGCTTGAATAATAATGCATATATAATTATGAAACTATTAGTAGTTATATAATACTAATAGTAACTATATATATATATATATATATATATATATATATATATATATATATATATATATATATATATATATATATATATATATATATATATATATATATATATATATAAATAATTAACTTAGTTATATAATAAAAGTTTATACACCTATAACATGTGAAGGTTATAATCAAGATAACGTGCACTATATATAAACCTCACCGCTACATATGGCCTAGGGTGTTCCTTGTTGTCTTATGAGAACCGCTTGTAGATTTCGAATGGCAAGACATAGATTCTGGTTAAGAATCCTGGGCGCCCGGTAACAATTGATCATCAGAGTGACTTGTATGATAGCAACGAGATTTGAGAAAAGTTGTACAACGTCTTGCTAAGGATTATAACCCGAATTTTCTATAATTGGAAAGTTACTAAAAGTGGAAACTTTCCATGTATAGTAACCTTTCCGAAAATGGAATTTCTTTTAGAAAACCATTATCATCAGTATAGTTACTATACTTATGTCTATTAGACAACGTCTGATCGTACATTCTTTCTCTAGGTTGAGATCCCGATCACATTCTTCCGTTCAATTCATTTCTCTTGTGGAATAACTCTTCTGTGCTACTAAGGTGAACTCATAGCCCCGCTTTTTTTTTTACATATTTTATTGTATTTTATAAATCTTGTTGTGAAAGACATGCTTGTATTTTAAATTATTTACAATTTAGACACAAGTGTCTAAACTTTTTGATGTGCAACTTCGTGAGACATTTATTAACTTGTATTGATTGTATCTTTACATGCAAATCTTCACCATAATATCGTTAATTGCTGGAATTAAAATGTTATAAGATTCATTATTGTGAGTAGGCCTATTGAGAGCGACGTCTCTACCCATTGACCGATCGTCAAGGGGGTACATAATAATGATTACCGACACCCGTACAATGTCAGGGGTTAATGTTTAGCTCGATATTATAACTCATGGCATATTGAATATTTTGATGTTTTGAAATAAATCTTGTGGTCTAAATTTATTAACTATTAAACATATGATGTTCACTCAACCATTGTGTTGACATTTTAAGCATGTTGTCTCAGGTGAAGAATAGCTTATGTGCTGCCCTATGTTGCTTGCTTGATGTTGCATTGGAGTCCACATTAATTATATTTTAGCATTTGTTAAACATTTATTACAATTGGGTTTACCATGTAAAACATTTCGTTTTCTGCTGCAATTGAATTATTGATTTTATTAAACGTCTCATTTAGAGTCGTTCTCGTTTATATAACTATGTGATGATATTGGAAAAGTCATATTTACCCCCGGCCCTATTTGGGGGTATGACATATTGGTATTAGAGCACAGTTTGTTATAGAGAACCAGGATTGCATTTATGTTTGCCTTATGTGTTAGTTAGGGTGCCCTAGCAATCTATAGGACTATAACCTTTCCTGACATAAGATTTTAGTGCCTTTCCTTATTATTCCATTCTGTGCTTTTACGTCTACCTTAGAAACATTCTGATTTCTTTCTATCCTTTCTTTTAGGATGTCGAGCCACAACCCGATCGTTATTTCTGACTCCGAAGAATCTGATATGGAAAGATCCGTTCACACTCCAGCTTATGGACCCGTTTCTCCACCAACATCTCCAATTTACCGACCGGCTACTCCACCCGCATCACCGGTCTGCACGCCTGACACTCCACCACACTCATCAGTGAAGGAAGAACCTCATAATGATTATGATGGGGATGATGAGGGTGATGATGAAGAGATTGAAGAATACATTGAAGGTGAGGATAATTCTGAGGGGGAACCCGAGGAAGAATCCGAACCCGAAGAAGAAGAATAGGTTCAAGAACCAGTTAATGAGGAGGCTAATCCGGCTTATGATGGTCTTGGAGTTATATGCAATTTAGAAGATGATTCCGAGGAGGAAGTTGAACCTCCTATTACTAAGACTCCCTCACCTAAGAGGAAGGAGTCAGAGACTCCCGCTACTGATGATGCTAGTTCATCTAAGAAGCCGAAAGCTTCCGAGTTTGTCTACTCCGAGTATGATCATGCTCTAGTTCGATGCGATATCATGATTTTACAAAGTCGCACTGAAACCATGAGAGATACATTTCGTAATCGTTTGGCTATGATGGAGAAGTGCATCGACTATACAAACAGAGATGTGAAGAGAGTCTATGACAAGTTCTTCATGATGTTTGCTAGGCAAGAGAGAGAGCTCGACCGCCAGCGTTTTGCACTGGTGGAATTAGAGAAGTTTGTAATGTACTTCAAGAGGTACATTAAGGATCATTTCATGCCTCCGTCACCTAAGAAAGATTAGATCTTAGGATTCTCATTTATTTCCATTTTTCGTTACTTATGTAAAGGCATATGCCTAAGTTACATCGGTTTTCTTTGATTCATGTAAAACTAGTGGTTTTTATGGTTTAATTCAAGTATTTTGATTACATCTTGTTATTCCTACCATCTATCATACCTTATTCGTATCTGTTTGGATATATCTGTTTAGTTGTATCTTTTGCGTGAACCTTGTGCATTTATAAAACTTATCATTTTTTAGCACCACGAACTCATCAACTAATACTGTATTTATGTATTGAAGAACGATGGCTCAATCAACCCGAGGTGGTACCAAAATTCTGAATGTCTCTTTAACTCCTGCACAATTCCAACAACTGTTGGCTGCCGCTCAAGGCAATCATAACAACCATCAAGGGAATAACCAAGGAAATCCTCCCACTTCATGTACCTACAAGGAGTTTATGAATTGCAAGCCTCCGTCCTTTAAGGGGAGTGAGGAAGCTATCGAACTGACTCGTTGGTTCGAAAAGCTAAGAATCTATCTTTCGTATCTGTAACTGTGCGATGCCGACGTAGTAAAGTATGCCACTCACATGATAAGTGGCCTAGCTATGACATGGTGGAACGGCTATGTCCAAACTGTAGGGCTAGATGCTGCAAATGCCATCCCATAGCCTGTTCTGAAACGAATGATGACAGATAAATTCTGTCAAAGAAACCAAATTCAAAAGCTGGAAGTTGAGTTCTGAGAATTGAAGGTAAAAAGAACCGACATTGAAGCTTATACCAACAGGTTTATAGAGTTGGTTACTTTATGCCAAGATATGGTACCAACTGAACAGAAGAAGATAGAGAGGTACATGGAAGGCCTTCCTGAAGAGATTCAGGGAAATGTCATTGATGCTAGTAAGGAAACTTTGGATGCGGTGATACTAATGGCTCAAAACCTCATGATGGCTAAGAGGAGGAAAGCCGCAGAAAATAAACAAGCTGGGGCTAAGACAAATGAAGGCAAAAGGAAGTTTAAACCTGCTCAGGGATCGAGCCAAGGTTTGAATAAGAAAATTGCCAATAATTCAAAAGGAGGTTACTCTGGAAACAACCTTTTTGTAAGCGTTGTGAGAAACACCATTCCGGGTGGTGCAAGGCTGAGTGCACCAAGTGTAAGAAGATTGGCCATATAGCCAAGAATTGTAGAGTTGCAGTTCCTCCAACAGATACTCCTGCAACCAAAGCCAACACAATCGTTCCTACATGCTATGACTATGGTGAAAAAGGGGATTTTCCCAACCAGTGTCCAAAGAAAAAGGGTAACACGGGAAATGCTAATGTTAAAAGTCGGGCGTTTGTTATGACTGCTAAAGAAGCTCGTGATGATGATGCAGTGATAACGCGTACGTTTCTTGTTAACAACTTCTATGCTACTGTTTTATTCGATTCTGGTGCCGATAGAAGTTATGTGTCTACTGACTTTAGTGCCTTATTCACTGAAAAACCACAAGCCTTAGAAATTAAGCGTCTTGTAGAAGTAGCAAATGGTAAGGTTATGAAAGTAGACAATGTGTATAAAAACTGTGATCTAGTTTTATCCGATAAACACTTTAAGATCTACATATTGCCAGTCAAATTAGGGAGCTTTGATGTAGTCGTAGGGATGGACTGGTTACGCCCATTAAGAGCTTCAATCATGTGTTATGAGAAAACCATTAACATACCTCTTGAAAATGGGGAAAACTTAATTGTTCAAGGGGAGATGAGTGGTTTCAAATGTAACATCATCTCTTGCATCAAGACCTGCAAGTATCTATTGAAGGGATACCAAGCCATTTTGGCTCATGTTAAGGAAGTCGAATTGGAAGAAAAACGCAATTGAAGATGTACCGGTAGTTAGAGACTTTCCTGAAGAACTCCCTGGTCTCCCTCTCCAATGACAGGTTGAGTTTTAGATCGATTTGACCCCCGGTGCTGCACCTATTGCAATGGCGCCATACCGATTACCTTCACCAAAGATGAAGGAATTATCTAACCAACTCCAAGAACTTTTGGAGAAAGGTTTCACTTGTCCTAGCTCATCTCCGTGGGGAGCACCCGTTCTATTTGTTAAGAAGAAGGATGGTACGTTGAGGATGTGTATTGATTACCGTGAACTCAACAAGTTAACCATCAAGAATCGTTACCCACTTCCGCGCATTGATGACCTGTTTGACCAACTGTAAGGATCAAGCATCTACTCGAAGATTGATCTTAGGTCCGGTTATCATCAACTGAGAGTCAAAGAAGCTGATGTTTCTAAGACTGCTTTCTGAACTCGTTACGGACATTTTGAGTTTCTTGTCATGCCTTTTGGTTTAACCAATGCTCCTGACGTATTCATGGATCTTATGAACCGTGTATGCAAACCATATCTTGACAAGTTCGTGATCGTCTTTATCGATGACATTCTAATCTACTCCAAGAGCGAGAATGTAACAACCCAACCCGTATTCCATACGATAAATATTTTTTTTTATATTATACACATTTATGCGCCAATTAAATATGTAAACCATTCCACAAGTTCCATTTAAACGTACATCAATTTAAATGTTTACAAAAGGCATGAAAGACATTAATTAAGTTTAATACAAGTTTAACCCACTACAAGGATAGTTTATAATCCAAACGACCTCGAGCATGGTTTGGGGCTAAACTACCCAAAACGTTAGGCCAACTTCAAAAGCTAACACCAAAAGCACCCCCGACAACATAAGCGGGAGACCACTAGTCCAAACGTATGCCCTTACCCTTGTCCAAGCCGGAACCTATAAAAATGGTAATAAATGAGAGGGTAAGCAACGCTTAGTGAGTGCAACAATTATACATACATATATATAACCTATCCATTTGCAATCACAATACCAAATACCTCATACGAACTTGTAACTCAAATAGCATGTCAACATACATGTAACACTAACAAGTCGTACATGATCACACCACTTCATTAGCATATACTCAACTCAATATATATTTTATGCTAAACAAAACAACAATCTCAATATGGTTAACCAATAACGCTATGGTGCTACCGGCTCGTGGTTCACACCATACGCTTTTGAGTCATACTCGTTTATAGTGCTACCGGCTCGTGGTTCACACTCGATGCTACTGGGTCATGGTTCACATCTTAGTTTATAGTGCTACCGACTCGTGGTTCACACTCGATGCTAGCGGCTCGTGGTTCACATCTTAGTTTATAGTGCTACCGGCTCGTGGTTCACACTCCATCCTGTAGTGACCCGAACTTTTCCATGTTTATATATATTAAATGAAATTGTTATTTAAATGATTAAGTGTTTCCAACATGTTAAGCAATCAAATTTGTGAAGACTTGATTAATTGAAATAGGTTTCATATAGACAATTGACCACCCAAGTTGACCGGTGGTTCACGAACATTAAAACTTGTAAAAACTATATGATGACATATATATGGTTATATATATAGTTAACATGATATTATGATAAGTAAACATATCATTAAGTATATTAACAATGAACTACATATGTAAAAACAAGACTACTAACTTAATGATTTTGAAACGAGACATATATGTAACGATTATCGTTGTAACGACATTTAATGTATATATATCATATTAAGAGATATTCGTACATCATAATATCATTATAATATAATAATTTAAAATCTCTTTTGATATTATAAATATTGGGTTAACAACATTTAACAAGATCGTTAACCTAAAGGTTTTAAAACAACACTTACATATAACGACTAACGATGACTTAACGACTCAGTTAAAATGTATATACATGTAGTGTTTTAATATGTATTCATACACTTTTGAAAGACTTCAAGACACTTATCAAAATACTTCTACTTAACAAAAATGCTTACAATTACATCCTCGTTCAGTTTCATCAACAATTCTACTCGTATGCACCCGTATTCGTACTCGTACAATACACAGCTTTTAGATGTATGTACTATTGGTATATACACTCCAATGATCAGCTATTAGTAGCCCATGTGAGTCACCTAACACATGTGAGAACCATCATTTGGCAACTAGCATGAAATATCTCATAAAATTACAAAAATATGAGTAATCATTCATGACTTATTTACATGAAAACAAAATTACATATCCTTTATATCTAATCCATACACCAACGACCAAAAACACCTACAAACACTTTCATTCTTCAATTTTATTCAACTAATTAATCTCTCTCAAGTTCTATCTTCAAGTTCTAAGTGTTCTTCATAAATTCCAAAAGTTCTAGTTTCAAAACATCAAGAATACTTCCAAGATTGCAAGTTTACTTCCAAGTTTTCTAAATCCATTCCAAGTAATCATCCAAGATCAAGAAACCTTTGTTACTTACAGTAGGTTATCTTTCTAATACAAGGTAATAATCATATTCAAACTTTAATTCAATTTCTATAACTATAACAATCTTATTTAAAGTGGAAATCTTACTTGAAATTGTTTTCGTGTCATGATTCTGCTTCAAGAACTTTCAAGCCATCCAAGGATCCTTTGAAGCTAGATCCATTTTTATCATTTCCAGTAGGTTTATCCAAGGAATTTGAGGTAGTAATGATGTTCATAACATCATTCGATTCATACATAAAAAGCTGTCTTATTCAACGTTATAAACTTGTAATCACTAGAACATAGTTTAGTTAATTCTAAACTTGTTCGCAAATAAAGTTAATACTTCTAACTAGACTTTTAAAATCAACTAAACACATGTTCTATATCTATATGATATGCTAACTTAATGATTTAAAACCCGGAAACACGATAAACACCATAAAACTGGATATACAACGTCGTAGTAAAACCGGGGGCTGTTTTGGTTGGGATAATTAAAAGCTAAGAAGAACTTTGATTTAAAAGCTATACTTTTGGAAAAATGATTTTTCTTATGAACATGAAACTATATCAAAAAATCATGGTTAAACTCAAAGTGAAAGTATGTTTTTCAAAATGGTCATCAAGATGTCGTTCTTTCGACGGAAATGACTACCTCTTTCAAAAACGACTTGTAACTTGTATTTCCGACTATAAACTTATACTTTTTCTGTTTAGATTCATAAATTTAAGTTCAATACGAAACCGTGGCCACTGGAATCACTCAAAACGGATTAGAAACGAAGAAATGGCGAGTAAAACAAGATTGATAAAAACTACTCATTTTACCTACGTGAAAGTTAGTAATAAATCTATTCCAACCATAACCTAATCAACTTATATTGTATATTATGTAATCTTGAGATTCCATAGACACGTATACAATGTTTCGACCTATCATGTCGACCCATCTATATAAATATTGCGGAACAACCATAGACACTCTATATGTGAATGTTGGAGTTAGCTATACAGGGTTGAGGTTGATTCCAAAATATATATATATATATAGTTTGAGTTGTGATCAATACTGAGATACATATACACTGGGTCGTGGATTGATTCAAGATAATATATATCGATTTATTTCTGTACATCTAACTGTGGACAACTAGTTGTAGGTTACTAACGAGGACAGCTGACTTAATAAACTTAAAACATCAAAATGTATTAAAAGTTTTGTAAATATATTTTGAACATACTTTGATATATATGTATATATTGTTATAGGTTTGTGAATCAGCCAGTGGCCAAGTCTTACTTCCCGACGAAGTAAAAATCTGTGAAAGTGAGTTATAGTCTCACTTTTAAAATCTAATATTTTTGGGATGAGAATACATGCAGGTTTTATAAATGATTTACAAAATAGACACAAGTACGTGAAACTACATTCTATGGTTGAATTATCGAAATCGAATATGCCCCTTTTTATTAAGTCTGGTAATCTAAGAATTAGGGAACAGACACCCTAATTGACGCGAATCCTAAAGATAGATCTATTGGGCCTAACAAACCCCATCCAAAGTACCGGATGCTTTAGTACTTTGAAATTTATATCATATCCGAAGGGTGTCCCGGAATGATGGGGATATTCTTATATATGCATCTTGTTAATGTCGGTTACCAGGTGTTCACCATATGAATGATTTTTATCTCTATATATGGGATGTGTATTGAAATATGAAATCTTGTGGTCTATTGTTACGATTTGATATATATAGGTTAAACCTATAACTCACCAACATTTTTGTTGACGTTTAAAGCATGTTTATTCTCAGGTGAATACTAAGAGCTTCTGCTGTTGCATACTAAAATAAGGACAAGATTTGGAGTCCATGTTTGTATGATATTGTGTAAAAACTGCATTCAAGAAACTGATTTCGATGTAACATATTTGTATTGTAAACCATTATGTAATGGTCGTGTGTGAACAGGATAGTTTAGATTATCATTATTTGATAATCTACGTAAAGCTTTTTAAACCTTTATTTATGAAATAAAGGTTATGGTTTGTTTTAAAAATGAATGCAGTCTTTGAAAAACGTCTCATATAGAGGTCAAAACCTCGCAA
This sequence comes from Rutidosis leptorrhynchoides, assembly GCF_046630445.1. Lineage (NCBI taxonomy): Eukaryota > Viridiplantae > Streptophyta > Magnoliopsida > Asterales > Asteraceae > Rutidosis > Rutidosis leptorrhynchoides. The sequence continues at coordinate 388,355,773 of NC_092333.1, read as the reverse complement.
CGAAATCAATTAATATGGAACGTTTTTAATCAATAAGAACGGAACATTTCAGTTGGTATCCGAGCGTTGGTCTTAGAGAACCAGAATTTTGCATTAGTGTGTCTTATCAAGTTTGTTAGGATGCATTAGTGAGTCTGGACTTCGACCGTGTTTACTTGAAAAAAAAAAGATTGCTTAACAAATTTTGTTGGAAACTATATATTTTTAACATGTGAATATTATGTGATATATTAATCTCTTAACGTGTTTGATATTATGTGATAGATGTCTACCTCTAGAACTAGTCCCATTGACTCACCTAATAATAATGAAGAGTCAAATATAAATTGAAATGATTCGTGGACTGATTCACAAGTTCCCGAAGAGGAACCGGAAGAAGAGTCGGAACCGGAAGAAGAATCGGAACTGGAAGAAGAATCGGAACTGGAAGAAGAACCTGTGGGGGAAATAATAAAACGGTTAAGTAGAAGAAAATCCTCAACCAACCGACCAAAGTTAATTATGGTCAACGGTGTTTCCGCCAAGGAAGCAAAATATTGGGAGGATTACCAATTCTCCAATGAATCGGATCCCGACGAGGATTCCGATGATGTTATAGAAATTACCCCAACTGAATTTAAAAAGGCAAAAGAGAACAATAAGGGAAAGGGCATAAAAATAGAGAAATCTGATTCTAACCCCGATGAACTTTATATGTATCGTCAACACCCGTATTTCTTAAGTTGTAACAATAACCCGGGAACATCTAAACCACCAGGTTTTTCTAGACCAATGTGGAAAACGACGGCTCGTATTAGGGGAACATCATATATCCCTAAAAACTTAGCAAAAAGAACCAAGTTCGAAAAATAAGAAACGAGTGAGTCGGAATAAGATAGTTGTATTTGTGCGGTGTAATATATGTAATATAGTGTGCTTATGCTTTACGATATATGTAAAAATTGCTTGTATTAATAAGTATCTTTTATGAATCTAACTCTTGTCTATTTTACAGTATAAAAATACAAAATGGATAGACAACCCAATATTTTAGAAGACTTACCCGGAGACAAGATTGATGAAATCTTGTCTAGAGTCGGTCAGAATTCCTTGGCACAACTATTTATGGCAAAATCAGTTTGTAAGACATTCGAAGAACGTTCCAAGAATGCCTTGGTTTATAAAAGGCTTTCGTTTGAAAGATGGGGGATATCACATTGGGAAACCCATAAGTTATGATGTGTTTACTTTGACGCATATATTGCGGGGAACCCAAATGCTATTTTACGCAACGGGTTAAGAAATTATTTTGACTCAATGTATCTGAATATAGGACTTCATGATTTAGAAAAAGCAGCTAACATGCAACATAAAGAAGCATGTTATGCTTATGGGTTAGTAATGTTCTCTTCTCACCAAAGTGAGAAAAAGAACATCGTGCTACAACTATTAAACAAAACGTTCCCACAAGTGACGGAGTCGGTAATTAGGGTAAGAAATGAGGTTTTTAGGTTATTACGAGACTGTTGGTCATTACGTAACCTTCGCCCTTTTGACGACGTTACAACACGTTGTCATACTATCGGTCACAACGGTTACGTTCCGCAAGACCAAGGATGGGAAGTGGTATTAGTAAAACCAGAATGCATGACTTGTTTCTGGATGTATGAATTACGTGTCTTTGTTGCATTTGCTGAACGCCTTATTTATTAACTAGAATTATCTTCGCAACTACTTTGTATCAAAGTTTTATGTGCTATATTTCATGCTATATGTAAAATAGCGGTATTGTAAGTTTGCAAGTTATTATATAAAGGTTTGAATATGATATATATTTTTTTTGTTGTGATTAGTTTTTCATATAGAATTGTAGTAGTTGAAATGGTATGTTAGCTACTAAGTATGAAATTAACGGATAGGTACTACCCGAATTAAAGAGTATAAAACGCTAATATGAAGAAAGAGCTTTTATAAATAAGTTCATATTACGCTACGAAATACTATTGACTACTCTTGATATTCTATATGATTAACTCGTTTCATTTGACTATTTTGAAGGAAATGGCACCGACTACTCGACACACCTTGAATATGAGTGAAGAGGAATTTCGTACCTTTCTTGCTTCAAACATAGCCGCAGTACAGGCTGCGCTACATACCAACAATAACCTTGGATCTAGTAGTACAGGAAATCGTGTAGGATGCACCTACAAAGAATTCACTGCCTGCAAACCTTTGGAATTTGATGGAACCGAAGGACCGATCGGATTGAAACGGTGGACCGAGAAGGTCAAATCGGTGTTTGCCATAAGTAAGTGTACTGACTAGGACAAAGTGAAGTACGCTACGCATACCTTCACAGGTTCTGCGTTAACATGGTGGAATACCTATCTAGAGCAAGTGGGACAAGATGATGCGTACGCACTACCGTGGTCAGCATTCAAGCACTTGATGAACGAGAAGTACCGTCCCAGAACCGAGGTCAATAAGCTCAAGACAGAACTTAGAGGGTTACGAACCCAAGGATTTGATAATACCATGTACGAAAGACGATTCACAGAATTGTGCCTATTGTGTCCGGGAGCGTTCGAAGATGAGGAAGAGAAGATCGACGCGTTTGTGAAAGGATTACCGGAAAGAATCCAAGAAGATATAAGTTCACACGAGCCCGCCTCCATACAACAGGCATGTAGAATGGCTCACAAACTAGTGAACCAGATTGAAGAAAGAATTAAAGAACAAACTGCTAAAGAGGCCAATGTGAAGCAAGTTAAAAGAAAGTGGGAGGAAAACGGTGATAAGAATCACCAATACAACAACAACAGCAATTACAACAATAATCGCAACAACTATCCCAACAATCGCAACATCAATCGCAACTACAACAAACGGCCCAACAACAACAACAACAACAACGGCAACTACAACAATCATCCCAACAACAATAATAACCGCAACAACAACAACAACAATCAGAAGCAGCTATGCCAAAGGTGTGAAAAGTATCACTCGAGGTTCTGCACCAAATTTTGCAACAAGTGTAAAAGAAATGGTCATAGCACGGCGAAGTGTGAGGTCTACGGACCAGGGGTTAACAGAACGAAAGGAACAAATGGTGTCGGAACGAGTAATGGCGGAGCAATTAGTGTCGGAGCAAGTTATGCCAATGTAGTTTGTTATAAATGTGGAAAACCGGGCCACATTATTAGAAATTGCCTGAACCAGGAGAACACGAATGGACAAGTCCGCGAAAGAGTTTTCAATATTAATGCGGCAGAGGCACAGGAAGACCCGGAGCTTGTTACGGGTACGTTTCTTATTGATAATAAATCTGCTTACGTTTTATTTGATTCGGGTGCGGATAGAAGCTATTTGAGTAGAGATTTTTGTGCTAAATTAAGTTGCCCATTGACACCTTTAGATAGTAAATTTTTACTCGAATTAGCAAATGGTAAATTAATTTCAGCAGATAATATATGTCGGAATCGAGAAATTAAACTGGTTAGCGAAACATTTAAGATTGACTTGATACCAGTAGAGTTAGGGAGTTTTGATGTGATAATCGGTATGGACTGGTTGAAAGAAGTGAAAGCAGAGATCGTTTGTTACAAAAATGCAATTCGCATTATACGAGAAAAAGGAAAACCCTTAATGGTGTACGGAGAAAAGGGCAACACGAAGCTACATCTTATTAGTAATTTGAAGGCACAAAAAATAATAAGAAAAGGTTGTTATGCTGTTCTAGCACACGTCGAGAAAGTACAAACTGAAGAAAAGATCATCAATGATGTTCCCGTCGCAAAAGAATTTCCCGATGTATTTCCGAAAGAATTACCGGGATTACCCCCACATCGATCCGTTGAATTTCAAATAGATCTTGTACCAAGAGCTGCACCAATAGCTCGTGCTCCTTACAGACTCGCACCCAGCGAGATGAATGAACTGCAAAGTCAATTACAAGAACTTTTAGAACGTGGTTTCATTCGACCAAGCACATCACCATGGGGAGCTCCTGTTTTGTTTGTCAAGAAGAAAGATGGTACATTCAGGTTGTGTATCGACTACCGAGAGTTGAACAAACTTACCATCAAAAACCGCTACCCACCTCCGAGAATCGACGACTTATTTGATCAACTACAAGGCTCGTCTATTTATTCCAAGATTGACTTACGTTCCGGGTATCATCAAATGCGGGTGAAAGAAGATGATATTCCAAAGACTGCTTTTAGGACGCGTTATGGTCATTACGAGTTTATGATTATGCTGTTTGGATTGACTAACGCACCAGCTGTGTTCATGGACCTTATGAACCGAGTGTGTGGAACATACCTTGACAAGTTTGTCATTGTTTTCATTGATGACATACTTATTTACTCAAAGAATGACCAAGAACACGGTGAACATTTGAGAAAGGTGTTAGAAGTATTGAGGAAGGAAGAATTGTACGCTAAGTTTTCAAAGTGTGCATTTTGGTTGGAATAAGTTCAATTCCTCGGTCACATAGTGAACAAAGAAGGTATTAAGGTGGATCCGGCAAAGATAGAAACTGTTGAAAAGTGGGAAACCCCGAAAACTCCGAAACACATACGCCAGTTTTTAGGACTAGCTGGTTACTACAGAAGGTTCATCCAAGACTTTTCTAGAATAGAAAAACCCTTGACTGCATTAACGCATAAAGGGAAGAAATTTGAATGGAAGGATGAACAAGAGAAAGCATTCCAGTTATTGAAGAAAAAGCTAACTACGTCACCTATATTGTCATTGCCTGAAGGGAATGATGATTTTGTGATTTATTGTGACGCATCAAAGCAAGGTCTCGGTTGTGTATTAATGCAACGAACAAAGGTGATTGCTTATGCGTCTAGATAATTGAAGATTCACGAACAAAATTATACGAAACATGATTTGGAATTAGGCGCGGTTGTTTTTGCATTAAAGACTTGGAGGCACTACTTATATGGGGTCAAAAGTATTATATATACCGACCACAAAAGTCTTCAACACATATTTAATCAGAAACAACTGAATATGAGGCAGCGTAGGTGGATTGAATTGTTGAATGATTACGACTTTGAGATTCATTACCACCCGGGGAAGACAAATGTGGTAGCCGACGCCTTGAGCAGGAAGGACAGAGAACCCATTCGAGTAAAATCTATGAATATAATGATTCACAATAACTTTACTACTCAAATAAAGGAGGCGCAACAAGGAGTTTTAAAAGAGGGAAATTTAAAGGATGAAATATCCAAAGGATCGGAGAAGCATCTTAATATTCGGGAAGACGGAACCCGGTATAGGGCTGAAAGGATTTGGGTACCAAAATTTGGAGATATGAGAGAAATGGTACTTAGAGAAGCTCATAAAACCAGATACTCAATACATCCTGGAATAGGGAAGATGTACAAGGATCTCAAGAAACATTTTTGGTGGCCGGGTATGAAAGCCGATGTTGCTAAATACGTAGGAGAATGTTTGACGTGTTCTAAGGTCAAAGCTGAGCATCAGAAACCATCAGGTCTACTTTAACAACCTGAAATCCCGGAATAGAAATGGGAAAACATTACCATGGATTTCATCACTAAATTGCCAAGGACTGTAAGTGGTTTTGATACTATTTGGGTAATAGTTGATCGTCTCACCAAATCAGCACACTACCTGCCAATAAGAGAAGATGACAAGATGGAGAAGTTAGCACGATTGTATTTGAAGGAAGTCGTCTCCAGACATGTAATACCAATCTCTATTATCTCTGATAGGGATGGCAGATTTATTTCAAGTTTCTGACAGACATTACAGCAAGCATTAGGAACTCGTCTAGACATGAGTACTGCCTATCATCCACAAACTGATGGGCAGAGCGAAAGGACGATACAAACACTTGAAGACATGCTACGAGCATGTGTTATTGATTTCGGAAACAGTTGGGATCGACATCTACCGTTAGCAGAATTTTCCTACAACAACAGCTACCATTCAAGCATTGAGATGGCACCGTTTGAAACACTTTATGGTAGAAAGTGTAGGTCTTCGATTTGTTGGAGTGAAGTGGGGGATAGACAGATTACGGGTCCGGAGATAATACAAGAAACTACCGAGAAAATTATCCAAATTCAACAACGGTTGAAAACCGCCCAAAGTCGACAAAAGAGCTACGCTGACATTAAAAGAAAAGATATAGAATTTGAAATTGGAGAGATGGTCATGCTTAAAGTTGCACCTTGGAAAGGCGTTGTTCGATTTGGTAAACGAGGGAAATTAAATCCAAGGTATATTGGACCATTCAAGATTATTGATCGTGTCGGACCAGTAGCTTACCGACTTGAGTTACCTCAACAAATCGCAGCTGTACATAACACTTTCCACGTCTCGAATTTGAAGAAATGTTTTGCTAAAGAAGATCTCACTATTCCGTTAGATGAAATCCAAATCAACGAAAAACTTCAATTTATCGAAGAACCCGTCGAAATAATGGATCGTGAGGTTAAAAGACCTAAGCAAAACAAGATACCAATTGTTAAGGTTCGATGGAATGCTCGTAGAGGACCCAAGTTCACCTGGGAACGAGAAGATCAAATAAAAAAGAAATACCCGCACTTATTTCCAGAAGATACGTCAACACCTCTAACTGCTTAAAATTTCGGGACGAAATTTATTTAACGGGTAAGTACTGTAGTGACCCGAACTTTTCCATGTTTATATATATTAAATGAAATTTTTATTTACATGATTAAGTGTTTCCAACATGTTAAGCAATCAAACATGTGAAGACTTGATTAATTGAAATAGGTTTCATATAGACAATTGACCACCCAAGTTGACCGGTGATTCACGAACGTTAAAACTTGTAAAAACTATATGATGACATATATATGGTTATATATATAGTTAACATGATATTATGATAAGTAAACATATCATTAAGTATATTAACAATGAACTACATATGTAAAAACAAGACTACTAACTTAATGATTTTGAAACGAGACATATATGTAACGATTATCGCTGAAACGACATTTAATGTATATATATCATATTAAGAGATATTCGTACATCATAATATCATGATAATATAATAATTTAAAATCTCTTTTGATATTATAAACATTGGGTTAACAACATTTAACAAGATCGTTAACCTAAAGGTTTCAAAACAACACTTACATGTAACGACTAACGATGACTTAACGACTCAGTTAAAATGTATATAAATGTAGTGTATTAATATGTATTCATACACTTTTGAAAGACTTCGAGACACTTATCAAAATACTTCTACTTAACAAAAATGCTTACAATTACATCCTCGTTCAGTTTCATCAACAATTCTACTCGTATGCACCCGTATTCGTACTCGTACAATACACAGCTTTTAGATGTATGTACTATTGGTATATACACTCCAATGATCAGCTCTTAGCAGCCCATGTGAGTCACCTAACACATGTGGGAACCATCATTTGGCAACTAGCATGAAATATCTCATAAAATTACAAAAATATGAGTAATCATTCATGACTTATTTACATGAAAACAAAATTACATATCCTTTATATCTAATCCATACACCAACGACCAAAAACACCTACAAACACTTTCATTCTTCAATTTTCTTCATCTAATTGATCTCTCTCAAGTTCTATCTTCAAGTTCTAAGTGTTCTTCATAAATTCCAAAAGTTCTAGTTTCAAAAAATCAAGAATACTTCCAAGATTGCAAGTTTACTTCCAAGTTTTCTAAATCCATTCCAAGTAATCATCTAAGATCAAAAAACCTTTGTTAATTATAGTAGTTTATCTTTCTAATACAAGGTAATAACCATATTCAAACTTTAATTCAATTTCTATAACTATAACAATCTTATTTCGAGTGGAAATCTTACTTGAAATTGTTTTCGTGTCATGATTCTGCTTCAAGAACTTTCAAGCCATCCAAGGATCCTTTGAAGCTAGATCCATTTTTCTCATTTCCAGTAGGTTTATCCAAGGAACTTGAGGTAGTAATGATGTTCATAACATCATTCGATTCATACATAAAAAGCTGTCTTATTCAACGTTATAAACTTGTAATCACTAGAACATAGTTTAGTTAATTCTAAACTTGTTCGCAAATAAAGTTAATCCTTCTAACTAGACTTTTAAAATCAACTAAACACATGTTCTATATCTATATGATATGTTAACTTAATGATTTAAAACCCGAAAACACGATAAACACCATAAAACTGGATATACGCCGTCGTAGTAAAACCGGGGGCTGTTTTGGTTGGGATAATTAAAAGCTAAGAAGAACTTTGATTTAAAAGCTATACTTCTGGAAAAATGATTTTTCTTATGAACATGAAACTATATCCAAAAATCATGGTTAAACTCAAAGTGAAAGTATGTTTTTCAAAATGGTCATCAAGATGTCGTTCTTTCGACGGAAATGACTACCTCTTTCAAAAACAACTTGTAACTTGTATTTCCGACTATAAACTTATACTTTTTCTGTTTAGATTCATAAAGTTAAGTTCAATACGAAACCGTGGCCACTGGAATCACTCAAAACGGATTAGAAACGAAGAAATGGCGAGTAAAACAAGATTGATAAAAACTACTCATTTTACCTACGTGAAAGTTAGTAATAAATCTATTTTAACCATAACCTAATCAACTTATATTGTATATTATGTAATCTTGAGATACCATAGACACATATACAATGTTTCGACCTATCATGTCGACCCATCTATATATATATATATTGCGGAACAACCATAGACACTCTATATGTGAATGTTGGAGTTAGCTATACAGGGTTGAGGTTGATTCCAAAATATATATATAGTTTGAGTTGTGATAAATACTGAGTTACGTATACACTGGGTCGTGGATTGATTCAAGATAATATTTATCGATTTATTTCTGTACATCTAACTATGAACAACTAGTTGTAGGTTACTAACGAGGACAGCTGACTTAATAAACTTAAAACATCAAAATGTATTAAAAGTTTTGTAAATATATTTTGAACATACTTTGATATATATGTATATATTGTTATAGGTTTGTGAATCAACCAGTGGCCAAGTCTTACTTCCCGACGAAGTAAAAATCTGTGAAAGTGAGTTATAGTCCCACTTTTAAAATTTAATATTTTTGGGATGAGAATACATGCAGGTTTTATAAATGATTTACAAAATAGACACAAGTACGTGAAACTACATTCTATGGTTGAATTATCGAAATCGAATATGCCCCTTTTTATTAAGTCTGGTAATCTAAGAATTAGGGAACAAACATCCTAATTGACGCGAATCCTAAAGATAGATCTATTGGGCCTAACAAACCCCATCCAAAGTACCGGATGCTTTAGTACTTCGAAATTTATATCATATCCGAAGGGTGTCCCGGAATGATGGGGATATTCTTATATATGCATCTTGTTAATGTCAGTTACCAGGTGTTCACCATATGAATGATTTTTATCTCTATGTATGGGATGTGTATTGAAATATGAAATATTGTGGTCTATTGTTACGATTTGATATATATAGGTTAAACCTATAACTCACCAACATTTTTGTTGACGTTTAAAGCATGTTTATTCTCAGGTGAATACTAAGAGCTTCCGCTGTTGCATACTAAAATAAGGACAAGATTTGGAGTCCATGTTTGTATGATATTGTGTAAAAACTGCATTCAGGAAACTGATTTCGATGTAACATATTTGTATTGTAAACCATTATGTAATGGTCGTGTGTAAACAGGATATTTTAGATTATCATTATTTGATAATCTACGTAAAGCTTTTTAAACCTTTATTTATGAAATAAAGGTTATGGTTTGTTTTAAAAATGAATGCAGTCTTTGAAAAACGTCTCCTATAGAGGTCAAAACCTCGCAACGAAATCAATTAATATAGAACGTTTTTAATCAATAAGAAAGGAACATTTCACATCCCACACATGTTATGGCACTTCCGGCACGTGGTTCATACCATAACATTCACAAATAAACACGCCATATACATGAACGCATAATTATTCCACTCACCTTGTCACAAGGATGATGATTTAGCGTTTCCGAGCTTCAATGCAATGTACCTAAATCATTAAGTGCGTATTCAATTTCACAACTAGTGGGATTAACCACAATACTCCCACTTGAGTATTTAATGACCCAATTTGCATTAAATGACTCAACTACCCACAATCGCCCATAAATGGCCAAGACTCGACTTTAATCACTAAGACTAGTGAATTAAAGTCTACTAACTTCAATTAACACAAACTTAGGGTAATCCATACCCATTTCATCTAATTAGGTCAACTATTACATTTTGACCCATTTTATATTACTTGGACTCACAATCAAGTCAAACTTACCCATTTACACTTCTTTCATATATCTTAAAGTGCATTAGTGACTAACAATACCAATTGACACTTACAACCTCAAATCACAAGGCCGAAACCCTAGATTGTGGCTATTAAGGTTTCATTACAACAACATAACCCAAACTCACCCATTTTACCACCAAATAGGTCTTACAAATCTCTAGTACCCAAAACCCTAGTCATTAACCAATTAAAACTCAAAACTTAGAGTTAGAACTTACCGAGACTATCAACGCGTAGCTAGAGACACAAGGAACAACTTTAATTCTTGCTCCAAAGATCAACCCTCAATCCTTCACTCTCAAATCTCACTTTTAATTCAAATGAGTTTTAAGTTTTGGGAGAGAAAATGGAGAGAAAAGAGAAAAAGAAAATGAATTAAATAAATATGTGGTGGAGAGTTAATGCTCCCATCAGATCCACATGTCAATTTACTATTTTGCCCCTTAAAATCCCTTAAATTGAGCTAAGTCCGACACCAGTTCAGTAGAACTGTCGCGGCGCGGACTTAATCGTCGCGGCGCGACACATAAAGGGAAAATAGGCCCTCCTTAACCCACTTCCTGATCCTGGTTCGCTTGATATGCCGCGGCGCGGACCCATTTGCCGCGGCGCGGCTTAAGGCTGCATCTGAACAGCTTGACCACCTTAAACATTTTTTGATGTTATTTAATTTGTACAATCTAAACCCGCTTCCTATATTCACCTAGCCTTTACAATAGTCTCACAAGACTCAATGCTAACAAAACTCATGTTTAAACTTATATATATATGCACACATTATCAAGTATACATATATATATATATATATATATATATATATATATATATATATATATATATATATATATATATATATATATATATATATATATATATATATATATATATATATATATATATATATACACATATATTCGTACATTTACGCATAAGCTAACGAGTTATAGACGTACAAATGATTAAATAGGTACCTTTCGATACGTACGGGAAAACGGGATGTTACAACTCTCCCCCACTTGAATCAGAGCACGTCCTCGCGATCCAAGCCGCATGGAAAGAAGGAAGATAAACCAACACAAACTCTTCGGGCTCCCAAGTAAACTCGAAACCCTTACTACGACGCCATTGAACTTTAAAAGTCCTAACCTCTTTATGTCTCAACCTTTTGACCTTCTCATCAAGTATGGTAACCGGTTCCTCGATATACTCTAACTTATTATTTAGCTCAATTTCGTCTAATGGCACCCAAGATTAATCATCCGCAAGACACTTACGTAGATGAGAAACATGAAATGTATTATGGATCCCCGCAAGCTCTTCAGGTAATTCCAAACGATACGCGACTTCACCAACACGAGCTAAAACCTTAAACGGTCCAATAAACCGAGGAGCTAACTTTCCTCGTTTCCGGAATCGAATAATACCTTTCCATGGCGAAATCTTAAGCATCACCATGTCACCTTCTTGAAATTCGATCGTTCGTCTACGTTTGTCGGCATACGACTTTTGCCTATCTTGAGCCTTTTTCAAATGCTCTCGAATCATATCAATCTTGCTATTCGTCTCTAAAACCAAATCGGTACTCCCGATTTCCTTTTGTCCCACTTCACCCCAACAAATCGGGGTTCGGCATCTACGCCCATAAAGCATCTCATAAGGTGGCATCCCAATACTAGTATGATAACTATTATTGTACGAGAATTCCACCAAAGGTAAGTGCTCGTCCCAACTACCACCAAAATCGATAATGCACGCACGCAACATATCTTCCAAAGTTTGATTCGTACATTCGGTTTGACTGTCCGTTTGAGGATGATACGCCGTGCTCAATTTCAATTGTGTACCCATATCCTCATGAAACTTTTCCCAAAATCGAGATGTAAAACGAGTATCTCGATCCGAAACAATCGATATAGGAACGCCGTGTCAAGAGATGACTTCCTTGATAAACAACTTAGCCAAGGTCTCCGACGATATCGCTTCCTTAATGGGAAGAAACAAAGCACTCTTCGTCAGTCGATCAACTATAACCCAAATCGAATCAAATTGGGTTCTCGCCGTTTTAGGTAACTTTGTGATGAAATCCATGGTAATGTGCTCCCATTTCCATTTCGGGATTTCTAACGGTTGTAACTTACCATACGGCTTTTGGTGCTCGGCTTTAACTTGCAAACACGTGACGCATTGCTCAACATACTTCACAACATCACGTTTCATGCCCGGCCACCAATAATCTTTCCTTAAATCAAGATACATTTTCGTTGCGCCCGGATGAATGGAATACTTTGACTTATGTGCTTCATCAAGTAGCACTTGTCGATAATCTCCCATCTTAGGCACCCACACTCTTCCTTGAAAAGACAACAAACCCTGCGAGCCCATAGTAATGAACTCCGATTGTCCCACAATTCCATCCGCATGCTTGTTGTGAACGTAAGCCTCTATTTGAATCACGCCGAGTTTTTCAAGAAAATCGTTAGTAATAATCATACGTAACAATCCCAATCTTAACGCCGGGTGATGACTCTTTCGACTTAACGCATCCGCGACCACATTCGCCTTGCCCGAATGATAAAGTATCTCACAATCATAGTCTTTCACCACATCCATCCACCTACGTTGACGATAATTCAAATCTCGTTGATTAAAGAGATGTTTCAAACTCTTATGATCCGAATAAATCGTACACTTGACACCATACAAGTAATGGCACCAAATTTTCAACGCATGCACAACCGCTGCCAACTCAAGATCATGAGTCGGATATCTCGTCTCGTGTTCCTTTAATTGTCTAGAGGCATAAGCGATGACTTTACCTCTTTGCATTAGAACACACCCGAGTCCATTTAACGAAGCATCACAATAAACCGTCATGTCTTCCACTCCTTCCGGCAACACTAACACCGAAGCTTGACACAACTTCTCTTTTAGCAATTGAAAAGCAATTTCTTGCTCGTCCTCCCAATTAAATCTCGCGTTCTTCCTCGTCAACTTTGTCAATGAAGAGGCGATCTTAGAAAAGTCTTGGATAAACCGACGATAATAACCGGCCAATCCGAGAAAACATCGGACCTCCATAGGCGTAGTCGGTTGTCTCTAACTCTTCACCGTCTCTATCTTCCCCGGATCTACTTGAATACCCTCCTTGTTCACAATATAACCAAGGAATTGAACTTCCCTTAGCCAAAATTCACATTTGGAGAACTTAGCATACAACTTCTCCTTTCGTAACGTCTTAAATACTTCACGCAAATGACGTTCATGTTCGTTCATACTCTTTGAATAAACAAGTATGTCGTCAATGAACACAATTACCGACTTGTCCAACATAGATTGGCACACTCGGTTCATAAGATCCATGAATGCTGCCGGTGCATTCGTAAGACCAAAAGGCATAACTACAAACTCAAAATGCCCATAACGTGTTCGAAAAGCCTTTTTCTCAATATCTTCCTCACGGACCCGCATTTGGTGATAGCCGGACCGTAGGTCGATCTTAGAGAAATATGTCGCACCTTGGAGTTGGTCAAACAAATCATCAATCCGAGGCAATGGATAACGATTCTTGATCGTCACCTTATTCAACTCCCGGTAATCGATGCACATCCACGTGCTACCATCCTTCTTCTTCACAAATAAAACCGGAGCGCCCCATGGCGAAGCACTTGGTCGAATAAAACCCTTCTCGAGCAACTCTTGGGTTTGATTTAACAACTCTTACATTTTCGTCGGTGCTAAGCGATAAGGAGTTTTAGCAATGGGAGTAGCTCCCGGAACCAACTCAATGCGAAATTCAACTTGTCTTTCCGCCGGAACACCCGGTAACTCGTCTGGAAAAACGTCTTCGAATTCCCTAACCACCGGAATTTCACGAATAGGTGGTGGCACATCACGAGTATCAACAACATGGGCAAGAAAAGCCAAGCCACCACTAACAAGAAAACGACGTGCCCGTGCAAAAGAACATATCGGCACAAGTCTTCTTCGTCTATCGCCATGAATAATCAACTCTCCCCCACTTGGGGTCTTCACACGTATAAACTTTTCATGGCATGCAATATCAGCTCTATTTCGATCTAGCCAATCCATATCAACAACGATATCAAAATCGCCCAAAGTCATAGGGATGAGATCAATTTTAAAGTTTTCGGCATCAAAAACGACATCACAATTCTTACACACATCAACCACTAGCACCGTCTTGCCGTCCGCTATTTCGACTTCTACCGGATGACTTAACTTAGCTAACGGTCTATCAAGTTTAGGCACAAATTTTGGAGACACAAACGACAAATTTGCACCGCTATCAAATAAAATCCTTGCCAGATTAGAGTTAACCATAAAAGTACCTGAGACAACTTCGTTGGATTGCTTAGCTTCATCATTCGTCATCAAATATTTGCAACCCCTAGCCGTACCCACCGCTTTCTCTATTCGCTTAACGTTTCATTATTCAAATCGGGACATTCCGGCATCTTGTGCCCCTCTTTACCACAATTAAAGCAAGTGACTTTGGTCGATGCCTTGGTGCAATCACGGGCCATGTGTCCTCTTTGATTACAATTATAACACGTGGGCCCGAAACCCCCGGAAGCACCCTTCTTCACACTATTAACGCTTTCGGAGCCTTTCTTGTTCTTTTTATTGGAAAATTTTGAATGAATCGAACCTTCAAACTTTCTTTTAGAAAAAGTGAAATCGCTTTTCCTTGGAACCTCCGGCTCAAAACCCCGAGCCAACTCGAATAGCTCTTCGAAAGTCTTAGCCATTTCTTGACTAATCTTACCCTTGAACTCGTCGTTCAAGGTACGGTAGAAATCTTTCATTAGCTTGTGATCATCACCAACATATTTCAGGCAAAAACGAGTCTTTGCCAAAAAGGTAGACTTGAGAGTAACCAAGTTCATCGAACCTTGTTGCAAATGATGCAACTCGTCCTGGATTCTATCAAGGTCGGAAGAAGTTCGGTATTCTTGGAAGAATTCCTTCTTAAACTCCTCCCATGTCAAGCTCATGCATTGCTCTTCGCCATATAAATTTATTTTATCGTCCCACCACAACTTTCCTTCTTCACGTAACATGCTAGACTCATACCTCGTCTTCTTCTCGGGAGGACACTCTGCGGTACTGAACGCCCCCTCGATATCGGAAATCCAACAAGTGCTTTTCAATGGATCCCTCATCCCATTAAACATCGGAGGTTGAGTATCCTTGAAATTTTTGTAGTGGAAGTCCCGTCTTCCTTCACCTCCTTCACCACGAGGATAAATGTTTCTAGCTTCAAGAGCCTCTTCGATAGTGGCCTTCATTTGTTCATTTATTAAATCGGTCACTTGTCCATCGACCGAATCTTGGAAGACCTTTCGGACGTCCGTAAGAAAATCCTCTTTTAAATTTTTAAAGACGGCCTCAACCTTGGCCGAAAATTCGGGGTCCTCGCTTGTACCACCGATATCATAATCGTGTCCGTTTCTCATCTTCATTCTATAAAACGGAAAGGGTTAAACCATGAACGAAAATCATAACACGTAAGTATATACATGCGTACCACACTACCCCATCTTGCTCAAAAATCATCTTACATTACTCGTTTGACACGATTTGCACCCATAACAACGGTAGCTAATCGTTGTTACGCGAGCACGTCGCATTAACTCACTAGTACAACGTCCGTCTTGCTTGATGATTGCTAAACACAATACAAAACAATTAGCACAAGGTTAGTTCACATAAACCAAAGCACTAACAATTTCCGATTAGACCCAAAGTCCTACAAGTCCCGCATAAAGCGCTCACACAATAAAGCCCAAGTCTAGGCACCTATCTCAAGTCACCTAAATCGCTTAGACCATGCTCTGATACCACTTGTAACAACCCAACCCGTATTCCATACGATAAATATTTTTTTTATATTATATACATTTATGCGCCAATTAAATATGTAAACCATTCCACAAGTTCCATTTAAACGTACATCAATTTAAATGTTTACAAAAGGCACGAAAGCCATTAATTAAGTTTAATACAAGTTTGACCCACTATAAGGATAGTTTATAATCCAAACGACCTCGAGCATGGTTTGGGGCTAAACTACCCAAAACGTTAGGCCAACTTCAAAAGCTAACACCAAAAGCACCCCTGACAACATAAGCGGGAGACCACTAGTCCAAACGTATGCCCTTACCCTTGTCCAAGCCGGAACCTATAAAAATGGTAAACAACGAGAGGGTAAGCAACGCTTAGTGAGTGCAACAATTATACATACATATATATAACCTATCCATTTGCAATCACAATACCAAATACCTCATACAAACTTGTAACTCAAATAGCATGTCAACATACCCGTAACACTAACAAGTCGTACATTATCACACCACTTCATTAGCATATACTCAACTCAATATATATTATATGCTAAACAAAACAACAATCTCAATATGGTTAACCAATAACGCTATGGTGCTACCGGCTCGTGGTTCACACCATACGCTTTTGAGTCATACTCGTTTATAGTGCTACCGGCTCGTGGTTCACACTCGATGCTACCAGCTCGTGGTTCACATCTTAGTTTATAGTGCTACCGGCTCGTGGTTCACACTCGATGCTACCGGCTCGTGGTTCACATCTTAGTTTATAGTGCTACCGGCTCGTGGTTCACACTCCATCCCACACATGTTATGGCACTATCGACACGTGGTTCATACCATAACATTCACAAATAAACATGCCATATACATGAACGCATAATTATTCCACTCACCTTGTCACAAGGATGATGATTTAGTGCTTCCGAGCTTCAACGCAATGTACCTAAATAAAGTGCACATTTAATTTCACAACTAGTGGGATTAACCACAATACTCCCACTTGAGCATTTAATGACCCAATTTGCATTAAATGACTCAACTACTCACAATCGCCCATAAATGGCCAAGACTCGACTTTAATCACTAAGACTAGTGAATTAAAGTCTACTAACTTCAATTAACATAAACTTAGGGTAATCCATACCCATTTCATCTAATTAGGTCAACTATTACATTTTGACCCATTTTATATTACTTGGACTC
Organism: Rutidosis leptorrhynchoides; assembly: GCF_046630445.1. Lineage (NCBI taxonomy): Eukaryota > Viridiplantae > Streptophyta > Magnoliopsida > Asterales > Asteraceae > Rutidosis > Rutidosis leptorrhynchoides. Next base: position 388,338,334 of record NC_092333.1, on the reverse strand, counting down.
ACAATCAAGTCAAACTTACCCATTTATACTTCTTTCATAAATCTTAAAGTGCATTAGTGACTAACAACACCAATTGAAACTTACAACCTCAAATCACAAGGCCGAAACCCTAGATTGTGGCTATTAGGGTTTCATTACAACAACATAACCCAAACTCACCCATTTAACCACCAAATGGGTCTTACAAATCTCTAGTACCCAAAACCCTAGTCATTAACCAATTAAAACTCAAAACTTAGAGTTAGAACTTACCGAGACTATCAACGCGTAGCTAGAGACACAAGGAACAACTTCAATTCTTGCTCCAAAGATCAACCCTCAATCCTTCACTCTCAAATCTCACTTTTAATTCAAATGGGTTTTAAGTTTGGGGAGAAAAAATGGAGAGAAAAGAGAAAAAGAAAATGAATTAAATGAATATGTGGTAGAGAGTTAATGCTCCCATCAGATCCACATGTCAATTTACCATTTTGCCCCTTAAAATCCCTTAAATTGAGCTAAGTCAGACACCAGTTCAGCAGAACTGTCGCGGCGCGGACTTAATCGTCGCGGCGCGACACATAAAGGGAAAATAGGCCCTCCTTAACCCACTTCCTGATCTTGGTTCGCTTGATATGCCGCGGCACGGACCCATTTGCCGTGGCGCGGCTTAAGGCTGCATCTGAACAGCTTGACCACCTTAAACAATTTTCGATGTTATTTAATTTGTATAATCCAAACCCGCTTCCTATATTCACCTAGCCTTCACAATAGTCTCACAAGACTCAATGCTAACAAAACTCATGTTTAAACTTATATATATATATATATATATATATATATATATATATATATATATATATATATATATATATATATATATATATATATGCACACATTATCAAGTATACATAGATATATATATATATACACATATATTCGTACATTTACACATAAGCTAATGAGTTATAGATGTACAAATGATTAAGTAGGTACCTTTCGATACGTACGGGAAAACGGGATGTTACAGAGAAGGAGCATGAGTGTAGTGACCCGAACTTTTCCATGATTATATATTAAATGAAAACTATATTTGCATGATTAAATGTTTCCAATATGTTAAGAAATCAAACTTGTTAAGACTTGATTATTTGAAATGAGTTTCATGTAGACAATTGACCACCCAAGTTGACCGGCGATTCACGGACGTTAAAACTTGTAAAAATTATATGATATATATATATATATATATATATATATATATATATATATATATATATATATATATATATATATATATATATATATATATATAGTTAACATGATATTATGATAAGAAAGTATCTCACTAGGTATATTAATAATGAGTTATATACATAAAATGAGACTACTGAATTAAGAAAACTCGAAACGATAAATATAATGATTATCATTTTAACAACGTCTTACTAAATACATATGTATCATATTAAGATATTAATACACTATGTTTAACATCATGAAATGATAATTACATATATCATTAAGTGTATTAACAATGAACTACATGAGTAAGATGAGACTACTAACTTAAGGATTTCGAAACAATACATATATGTAACGATTATCGTTGTAATAGTATTTTACACATATATATGATATTAAGATATATTAATACACCATGTTAACATGTTAACATAACAATTTAACATCTCATTTAAGTGTAATTACAATGGATCAATTACATTTAACAAGATCGTTAACTTAAAGGTTCCGAAACAACACTTACATATAACGACTAACGATGACTTAACGACTCAGTTAAATGTATATACATATAGTGTATTAAGATGTATTAATACACTTTTGGAAGACTTCATGACATATATCAAAGTACTTCTACTTAACAAAATGCTTACAATTACATCCTCATTCATTTTCATCAACAATTCTACTCGTATGCACTCGTATTCGTAGTCGTACAATACACAGCTTCTAAGATGTATATACTATTGGTATATACACTCAATCATCAGCTCCTTAGTAGCCAATGTGAGTCATTAAACATGTGGGAACCATCATTTTGCAACTAGCATGAAATATCTCACAAAATTACAAAAAAATATTATAAATCATTCATGAATTATTTACATGAAATCAAACTTACACATCCTTTATATCTAATCCATATACCAACGACCAAAAACACCTACAAACAATTTTATTCTTCAACTTTCTTCATCTAATTGATCTCTCTCAAGTTCTATCTTCAAGTTCTAAGTGTTCTTCATAAATTCTATAAGTTCTAGTCTCATAAAATCAAGAATACTATCAAGTTTGCAAGTTTACTTCTAAGCTTTCTAATCCAATCCAAGTAATCATCTAAGCTCAAGAAATCTTTCTTATTTACAGTAAGATATCTTTATAATACAAGGTAATACTCATATTCAAACTTTGATTCAATTTCTATAACTATAACTATCTTATTTCGAGTGGAAATCTTACTTGAACTTGTTTTCGTGTCATGATTCTACTTCAAGAACTTTCAAGCTATCCAAGAATCCTTTGAAGCTATATCAAATTTTGTTAGTTCCAGTAGGTTTACCTACTAAACTTGAGGTAGTAATGATGTTCATAACATCATTCGATTCATATATATATATAACTATCTTATTCGAAGATTTAAATTTGTAATCACTAGAACATAGTTTAGTTAATTCTAAACTTGTTCACAAATAAAGTTAATCCTTCTAACTTGACTTTTAAAATCAACTAAACATATGTTCTATATCTATATGATATGCTAACTTAATGATTTAAAACCTGAAAACACGAAAAACACCGTAAAACCAGACATACGCCGTTGTAGTAACACCGCGGGCTGTTTTGGGTTTGATAATTAAAAACTATGATAAACTTTGATTTAAAAGTTATTATTCTGGAAAAATTATTTTTCTTATGAACATGAAACTATATCCAAAAATCATGGTTAAACTCAAAGTGGAAGTATGTTTTTCAAAATGGTCATCAAGATGTCGTTCTTTCGATGGAAATGACTACCTCTTTAAAAAATGACTCGTAACTTGTATTTTCAACTATAAACTTATACTTTTTCTGTTTAGATTCATAAACTTAAGTTCAATATGAAACCATAGCAACTTGAATCACTCAAAACGGATTTGAAACGAAGAAATGACGGGTAAAACAAAATTGGATAAATTTGCTAGTTTTAGCTACGAAAATTTTGTAACAAATCTAGACTAAACATATCCTAACTAATTTATATTATATTATACATATTATGAAATCTTGGGATACCATATACACGTATACAATGTTTTGAAATATCATATCGAGCCATCTATATATAGATTTCGGAACAACCATAGACACTCTATATGTAGTAATGTTTGAGTTAGCTATACAGGGTTGAGGTTGATTCCAAAATAATATATATACTTTGAGTTGTGATCGAGTCTGAGACTTGTAGATACTGGGTCGTAGATTGATTCGAGATAATATATATTGCTTTATTTCTGTACATCTAACTGTGGACAACTAGTTGTAGGTTACTAACGAGGACTGCTGACTTAACAAACTTAAATCATTAAAACGTAACAAAAAATGTTGTAAATATATTTTGAACATACTTTGATATATATGTACATATTTGTTATAGGTTCGTGAATCGACCAGTGGCCAAGTCTTACATCCCGACGAAGTAAAAATATGTGAAAGTGAGTTATAGTCCCACTTTTAAAATCTGATATTTTTGGGATGAGAATACATGCAGTTTTATAAATGTTTTACGAAATAGACACAAGTAATCGAAACTACATTCTATGGTTGAATTATTAAACCGAATATGCCCCTTTTAGCTTGGTAGCCTAAGAATTAGGGAACTGGCCCCTAATTGACGCGAATCCTAAAGGTAGATCTACGGGAACTAACCACCCCCATTCTGGAATTTGGAATGCTTTAGTACTTCGAGTTTATCATGTCCGATGGGTGTCCCGAAATAATGGGGATATTCTATATGCATCTTGTTAATATCGGTTACCAGGTGTTCCCCATATGAATGATTTTTATCTCTATGCAGTTTGCGAAATGTCTGATATGAGATGTGTTATAAAAATGAAATCTTGTGGTCTATTATTATGATTTGATAATATATAGGTTAAACCTATAACTCACCAACATTTTTGTTGATGTTTTAAGCATGTTTATTCTCAGGTGATTATTAAGAGCTTCCGCTATTGCATATTTAAATAAGGACATGATTTGGAGTCCATGCTTGTATGATATTGTGTAAAAATTGCATTCAAGAAACTTATTTCGATGTAATATATTTTTATTGTAAACCATTACGTAATGGTCTTGTGTAAACGGTATATTTTAGATTATCATTATTTGATAATCTACGTAATGTTTTTTTTAAATCTTTATCGATAAAATAAAAGTTATGGTTGTTTTAAAAGTGAATGCAGTCTTTGAAAAACGTCTCATATAGAGGTCAAAACCTCGCGACGAAATCAATTAATATGGAACATTTATAATCTATATGAATGTGACATTTCAGTTGGTACCCGAGCGTTGGTCTTAGAGAACCAGAAATTGCATTAGTGTGTGTCTAACCGAGTTTGTTAGGATGCATTAGTGAGTCTGGACTTCGACCGTGTTTTCTTTAAAAATGATTGCTTAACACTTTTTGTTGGAAACTATATATTATTAACATGTAAATATTATGTGATATATTAATCTCTTAACGTGTTTGATATTGTGTGATAGATGTCTACCTCTAGTACAAATCCCATCGACTCACCTAATAATAATGAAGAGTCGAATATATTTTGGGAAGATTCACAAATTCCCGAAGAGGAACCGGAAGAAGAGGAACCGGAAGAGGAGGAACCGGAAGAGGAGGAACCGGATGAAGAGGTTCCGGAGGAGGAAATATTAGGAACCACAGAAAAATAGATAAATAAAAGAAAATCCTCAACCAATGGACCAAAGTTAATAATGGTCAATGGTGTTTCCGCTGAGGAAGCAATTTATTGGGAAGATTACCAATTTTTCGATGAATCAGATCCCGATGAGGATTTCGATGATGTTATAGAAATTACCTCGACCCTATTTGAAAAAGCAAAATAAAATAATAAGGGAAATGGCATCAAAATAGAGAAACCTGATTCCAACCCCGATAAACTTTATATGTATCGTCAACACCCATATTTCCTAAGTTGTAACAATAACCCGGGAACCTCTAAGCCACCAGGTTTTTCTAAACCATTTGTGAAGATAATGGCTCGTATTAGAGGAACATCATATATCCCTAGAAAATTAGCAAAACAAAACAGGTCCGAAGAAGAAGAAACTAGTGAGTCGGAATAAAGAGTTGTAATCAGGAGGTGTAAAATATGTAAAATAAGTGTGCTTGTATTTTTCTTGTTGTATGTGAAAATTGCTTGTATTATTTGATAATTAACTTTTATGAATCTAACTCTCGTCTATTTTTACAGTATAAAAAAAATGGATGTTAAGGATAGACAACCAAATATTTTAGAAGACCTATCCGGGGACATGATTGATGAAATTTTAGTGACCTGAACTTTTCCATGTTTATATATATTAATTGAGATTGATATTTACATGAATAAATGTTTCCAACGTGTTAAGCAATCAAATTTGTTAAGACTTGATTAAATGAAATAAGTTTCATATAGACAATTGATCACCCAAGTTAACCGGCGATTCACGAACGTTACAAATTTGTAAAAACTACATGTTGTGGTATATATAGACATATATATATGGTTGACATGAGATTATGATGAGTAAGTATCTCACTAAGTATATTAACAATGTGTGATATAAATAAGAAATGAGTTTACTAAGTTAAGAAACTCGAAATGATATATATAATGATTATCGTTATAACAACGTTTTACTAGGTACATATGAATTATATTAAGATATTGATACACTTGGTTAATTATGTTAAATGATAAGTAAATATATCATTAAGTATATTAACAATGAACTACATATGTAAAAATAAGACTACTAACTTAAAGATTTCGAAACGAGACATATATGTAACGATTATCGTTGTAACGACATTTAACTGTATATATATCATACTAAGATATATTATATATCATAATATCATGATAATGTAACAATTTAACATCTCATTTGATATAATAAACAATGGGTTAACAACATTTAACAAGATCGTTAACCTAAAGGTTTCAAAACAACATTTACATGTAACGACTAACGATGACTTAAAAACTCAGTTAAAATGTATATACATGTATTGTTTTAATATGTATTCATACACTTTTGAAAGACTTCAAGACACTTATCCAAATACTTCTACTTAACAAAAATGCTTACAATTACATCCTCGTTCAGTTTCATCAACAATTCTACTCGTATGCACCCGTATTCGTACTCGTACAATACACAGCTTTTAGATGTATGTACTATTGGTATATACACTCCAATGATCAGCTCTTAGTAGCCCATGTGAGTCACTTAACACATGTGGGAACCATCATTTGGCAACTAACATGAAATATCTCATAAAATTACAAAAATATGAGTAATCATTCATGACTTATTTACATGAAAACAAAATTACATATCCTTTATATCTAATCCATATACCAACTACCAAAAACACCTATAAACACTTTCATTCTTCAATTTTATTCATATAATTGATCTCTCTCAAGTTCCATCTTCAAGTTCTAAGTGTTCTTCATAAATTCCATAAGTATAGTTTCATAAAAATCAAGAATACTTCCAAGTTTGCAAGTCTACTTCCAAGCTTTCTAATCCATTCCAAGTAATCATCTAAGATCAAGGAACCTTTGTTATTTATAGTAGGTTATATTTCTAATTCAAGGTAATATTCATATTCAAACTTTGATTCAATTTCTACAACTATAATAATCTTATTTCGAGTGAAAATCTTACTTGAACTGTTTTCGTGTCATGATTCTGTTTCAAGAACTTTCAAGCCATCCAAGGATCCTTTGAAGCTAGATCCATTTTTCTCATTTCCAGTGGTTTTATCCAGAAAACTTGAATTAGTAATGATGTTCATAACATCATTCGATTCATACATATAAAGCTATCTTATTCGAAGGTTTAAACTTGTAATCACTAGAACATAGTTTAGTTAATTCTAAACTTGTTCACAAACAAAATTTAATCCTTCTAACTTAATTTTTAAAATCAACTAAACACATGTTCTATATCTATATGATATGCTAACTTAATGATTTAAAACCTGGAAACACGATGAACACCATAAAATCGGATATACGCCGTCGTAGTGAAACCGGGAGCTGTTTTGGTTTGGATAATTAAAAACTATGATAAACTTTGATTTTAAAGTTGTTCTTATGGGAAAATGATTTTTCATATGAACATGAAACTATATCCAAAAATTTTGGTTAAACTCAAAGTGAAAGTATGTTTTTCAAAATGGTCATCAAGATGTCGTTCTTTCGACGGAAATGACTACCTCTTTAGTAATTGACATGTAACTTAAATTTCTGACTATAAACCTATACTTTTTCTATTTTTATTCTTAAATTAGAGTTCAATATGAAACCATAGCAATTTGATTCACTCAAAACGGATTTAAAATGAAGAAGTTATGGGTAAAACAAGATTGGATATTTTTGATCTTTTTAGCTACGGGAAATGTTTAACAAATCTATACAAATCATATCCTAGCTAACTTATATTATATTATACATGTATTCTAATATATTATGTAATCTTGGGATACCATAGACACGTATGAAAATGTTTTGACATATCATATCGAACCATGTACATATATTATTTGGAACAACCATAGACACTCTATATGCAGTAATGTTGGAGTTAGCTATACAGGGTTGAGGTTGATTCCAAAAATATATATACTTTGAGTTGTGATCTAGCCTGAGATGTGTATACACTGGGTCGTGGATTGATTCAAGATAATATATATGGATTTATTTCTGTATATCTAACTGTGAACAACTAGTTGTAGGTTACTAACGATGACAGCTAACTTAATACACTCAAATCTTTAAAACATAATAAAAATGGTTGTAATTATATTTTGATCATACTTTGATATATATGTACATATTTGTATAGGTTCGTGAATCGATCCGTGGCCAAGTCTTATTTCCAAGGAAGGAAATATCTGTGAAAGTGAGTTATAGTCCCACTTTTAAAATTTAATATTTTTGGGATGAGAATACATGCAGGTTTTATAAATGATTTACAATCTAGACACAAGTACGTGAAACTACATTCTATGGTTGAATTATCAAAATCGAATATGCCCATTTTTATTAAGTCTGGTAATCTAAGAATTAGGGAACAGACACCCTAATTGACGCGAATCCTAAAGATAGATCTATTGGGCCTAACAAACCCCATCCAAAGTACCGGATGCTTTAGTACTTCGAAATTTATATTATATCTGAAGGGTGTCCCAGAATGATGGGGATATTCTTATATATGCATCTTGTTAATGTCGGTTAGTAGGTGTTCACCATATGAATAATTTTTATCTCTATGTATGGGATGTGTATTGAAATATGAAATCTTGTGGTCTATTGTTACGATTTGATATATATAGGTTAAACCTATAACTCACCAACATTTTTGTTGACGTTTAAAGCATGTTTATTCTCAGGTGAATACTAAGAGCTTCCGCTGTTGCATACTAAAATAAGGACAAGATTTGGAGTCCATGTTTGTATGATATTGTGTAAAAACTGCATTCAAGAAACATATGTCGATGTAATATATTTCTTTTGTAAACCATTATATAATGGTCGTGTGTAAACCGTATATTTTAGATTATCATTATTTGATAATCTACGTAATATTTTTAAAACCTTTATTGATAAAATAAAGGTTATGGGTGTTTTAAAAATGAATGCAGTCTTTGAAAAACGTCTCATATAGAGGTCAAAACCTCGCAACAAAATCAATTAATATGGAACGTTTATAATCAATATGAACGGGACATTTCAGTTGGTATCAGAGCATTGGTCTTAGAGAACCAGAAAATTTGCATTAGTGTGTCTTATCGAGTTTGTTAGGATGCATTAGTGAGTCCGGACTTCGACCGTGTTTTCTTTAAAAATAATTGCTTAACATTTTTGTTGGAAACTATATATTATTAACATGTAAATATTAGGTGATATATTAATCTCTTAACATGTTTGATATTGTGTGATAGATGTCTACCTCTAGCACAAATCCCATTGACTCACCTAATAATAACGAAGAGTCGAATATATATTAGCAAGATTCACAAGTTCCCGAAGAACCTGAAGAAGAGGAAACGGAACCGGAAGAAGAGGAACCGGAAGAAGAGGAACCAGAAGAAGAGAAACCGGAAGAAGAAGAGGTTCTGGAGGGGGAATAGTAGGAACCACAGAAAACCGGTCAAATAAAATAAAATCCTCAACCAATGAACCAAAGTTAATAATGGTCAATGGTGTTTCCGCTAAGGAAGCAAAATATTGGGAAAATTACCAATTTTTCGATGAATCAGATCCTGATGAGGATTCCGATGATGTTATAGAAATTACCCCGACCCAATTTAATGAGCCAAAAGAAAATAATAAGGGAAAAGACGTAAAAATAGAGAAATCTGATTCCGACCCCGATGAACTTTATATGTACCGTCAACACCCGTATTTTCAATATCGTGACAATAACCCGGAAACCTCTAAACCACCAGGTTTTTCTAAACCAATGTGGAAAACGACGACTAGTATTAGAGGAACATCATATATCCCTAGGAAATTAGCAAAACGAACCAAGTTCGAAGAAGAAGAAACGAGTGAGTTGGATTAAAGAGTTGTAATCATGTTGTGTAATATATGTAATATAGTGTGCTTGTACTTTTATGTTCTATGTAAAAATTGCTTGTATGGTTTGTTAATTATCTTTTACGAATCTAATCCTTGTCTATTTTACAGTATAAAAAAAATGGACGTTAAGGGTAGACAACCGAATATTTTAGAAGACCTACCAGAGGATATGATTGAGGAAATCTTGTCTAGAGTCAGTCAGAATTCATCAGCACATTTAGTTATGGCGAAATTAACTTGTCAAACATTTGAAAGACTTTCCAAAAATGCCTTAGTTAATAAAAGGCTTTCCTTTGATAGGTGGGGTATATCACATTGGGGAGAATTTAAGTTACGCCGTATTTTCTTTAAAGCATTAAATGCGGGGAACCCAAATGCAATTTTACGCTACGGGTTAAGAACCTATTTTGACTCAACATATCCCAACATAGGATTTCGTGAATTAGAAAGAGCTTCTAACATGCAACATAAAGAAGCATGTTATGCTTACGGGTTAGTGATGTTCGCTTCTTACCAAAGTGAGAAAAAGAACATCGGATTGCAGCTTTTAAATAAAACTTTCCTACAAGTGACGGATTTAGTAGTTGGGGTGAGAAACAAGGTTTTTAGATTATTACGGGGCTGTTGGACATTACGAAACCCTCGTCCTTTTGACGACATTACAACATGCTGCCTAGCTAATGGTCATAACGGTTATTTTCCACAATACCAAGGATGGAAAGTCGTCTTAGTAAAACCAGAATGCATGACTTGTTTCTGGACTTATGAATTACGCGTCTTTATTTCCTTTGCTGAACAACTTGCGTATTAACTAGATTTATCTTCAAAACTGTCCTGTATCATAGTGTACTATATTTCATGTTATATGTAATATAGCGAAGTTGTAAGTTTGAAGAATATTTGTATGTGATATATTATTATAATCAGTATTTCATATGAAATTGTAGTAGTTGAATTGTATATTAGCTACTAAGTATGAACTTAACGGGTAGGTAGTACCCGAATTTAAACTTATAAAATACTAATATGAAGAAAAAGATTTTATAAATGAGTTCATATTATGCTACGAGATACTATTGACTACTCTTAATATTCTGTATGATTAAATTGTTTCATTTGACTATTTTTAAGGAAATGGCACCGACTACTCGACACACCTTGAATATGAGCGAAGAGGAATTTCGTGCCTTTCTTGCTTCAAACATAGCCGCAGTACAGGCCGTGCTACATACCAACAATAACTCTAAATCTAGCAATACAGCTAACGGTGCAAGAAATCGTGTAGGATGCTCCTACAAGGAATTCACTGCCTGCAAACCTTCAGAATTTGATGGGACCGAAGGACCAATCGGATTGAAACGGTGGACCGAGAAAGTTGAATCGGTGTTTGTCATAAGTAAGTGTGCTGAAGGAGAAAAAGTGAAGTACGCTACGCATACCTTCACAGGTATTGCGTTAACATGGTGGAATACCTATCTAGAGCAAGTGGGACAAGATGCTGCTTACGCGCTACCGTGGTCAGCATTCAAGCACTTGATGAACGAGAAGTACCGTCCTAGAACCGAGGTCAATAAGCTCAAGTCAGAACTTAGAGGGTTACGAACACAGGGATTCGATATTACTTCGTACGAAAGACGATTCACAGAATTGTGTCTATTGTATCCGAGAGCGTTCGAAGATGAGGAAGAGAAGATCGACGCGTCTGTGAAAGGGTTACCGGAGAGAATCCAAGAAGATATAAGTTCACACGAGCCTGCCTCCATACAAAAGGCATGTAGAATGGCTCACAAACTAGTGAACCAGATTGAGGGAAGAATTAAAGAACAGGTGGCCGAAGAGGCCAACGTGAAGCTAGTCAAAAGAAAGTGGGAGGAAAATGGTGATAAGAGTCACCAAAACAACAACGACTATCCCAACAATCGCAACATCAATCGCAACTACAACAAACGGCACAACATCAACAACAACAACAACTACAACAATCATCCCAACAACAATAACAACCGAAACAACAACAACAATTAGAAGCAGCTATGCCAAAGGTGTGAAAAGTATCACTCGGGGTTCTGCACCAAATTTTGCAACAAGTGTAAAAGAAATGGTCATAGCGCGGTGAAGTGTGAGGTCTACGGACCTGGGGTTAACAGAACGAAAGTAACAAATGGTGTCGGAACGAGTAACGGCGGAGCAAGTAGTGTCGGAGCAAGTTATGCCAATGTAGTTTGTTATAAATGTGGAAAACTGGGTCACATTATTAGAAATTGCCCGAACCAGGAGAACACGAATGGACAAGGCCGCGGAAGAGTTTTCAATATTAATGCGGCAGAGGCACCAGAAGACCTGGAGCTTGTTACGGGTACATTTCTTATTGACAATAAATCTGCTTACGTTTTATTTGATTCGGGTGCGGATAGAAGCTATATGAGTAGAGATTTTTGTGCTAAATTAAGTTGTCCATTGACGCCGTTGGATAGTAAATTTTTACTAGAATTAGCAAAGGGTAAATTAATTTCAGCAGATTATATATGCCGGAATCGAGAAATTAAACTGGGTAGCGAAATATTTAAGATTGATTTGATACCAGTAGAGTTAGGGAGTTTTGATGTAATAGTTGGCATGGACTGGCTGAAGGAGATGAAATCAGAAATCATATGTTACAAAAATGCAATTCGCATTGTACGAGAAGAAGGAGAACCCTTAATGGTGTACGGAGAAAAGGGCAACACGAAGCTACATCTTATTAGAAATTTGAAGGCACAAAAACTAATAAGAAAAGGTTGCTATGCTGTTCTAGCACACGTCGAGAAAGTACAAACTGAAGAAAAGAGCATCAATGATGTTCCTGTCGCAAAAGAATTTCCTGATGTATTTCTGAAAGAATTACCGGGACTACCTCCACATCGATCTGTTGAATTTCAAATAGATCTTGTACCAGGAGCTGCACCAATAGCTCGTGCTCCTTACAGACTCGCACCCAGCGAGATGAAAGAACTGCAAAGCCAACTGCAAGAACTATTAGAACGTGGTTTCATTCGACCAAGCAAATCACCATGGAGAGCTCCTATTTTGTTTGTCAAGAAGAAGGATGGTACATTTAGGTTATGTATTGACTACAGAGAGTTGAATAAACTTACCATCAAAAATCGTTATCCACTGCCGAGAATTGACGACTTATTTGATCAACTACAAAGCTCGTCGGTTTATTCGAAAATTGATTTACGTTCTGGATATCATCAAATGCGAGTAAAGGAGGATGATATTCCAAAAACTACTTTTAGGACGCGTTATGGTCATTACCAGTTTATGGTTATGCCGTTTGGATTGACTAACGCACCAGCTGTGTTCATGAACCTTATGAACCGAGTGTGTGGGCCATATCTTGACAAGTTTGTCATTGTTTTCATCGATGACATACTTATTTACTCAAAGAATGATCAAGAGCACGAAGAACATTTGAGAAAAGTGCTAGAAGTATTGAGAAAAGAAAAACTGTACGCTAAGTTTTCAAAGTGTACATTTTGGTTGGAAGAAGTTCAATTCCTCGATCACATAGTGAACAAAGAAGGTATCCAGGTGGACCCGGCAAAGATCGAAACCGTTGAAAAGTGGGAAAACCCAAAAACTCCGAAACATATACGTCAATTTTTAGGATTGGCTGGTTACTACAGAAGATTCATCGAAGATTTTTCCAAAATAGCAAAACCCTTGACTGCATTAACGGATAAAGGGAAGAAATTTGAATGGAAGGATGAACAAGAGAAGGCGTTTTAGTTATTGAAGAAAAAGATAACTACGGCACCTATATTGTCATTGCCTGAAGGGAATGATGATTTTGTGATTTATTGTGACGCATCAAAGCAAGGTCTCGGTTGTGTATTAATGCAACGAACGAAGGTGATTGCTTATGCGTCTAGACAATTGAAGATTCACGAGCAAAATTATACAACTCACGATTTGGAATTGGGTGCTGTTGTTTTTGCATTAAAGACTTGGAGGCATTATTTATATGGGGTCAAAAGTATTATATATACCGACCACAAAAGTCTCCAATATATATTTAATCAGAAGCAACTGAATATGAGACAACACAGGTGGATTGAACTGTTGAATGATTATGATTTTGAGATTCGATACCACCTGGGGAAGGCGAATGTGGTAGCCGACGCTTTGAGTAGAAAGGACAGAGAACCTATACGGGTAAAAGCTATGAATATAATTATTCGTACTAACCTTACTACTCAAATAAAGGAGGCGCAACAGGGGGTTGTAAAAGAAGGAAAGTTGAAGAATCAGATACCCAAAGGATTAGAGAAACATCTTAATATTCGGGAAGACGGAACCCGATATAGGTCTGATAGAATTTGGGTACCAAGGTTTGGAGATGTGAGAGAAATGGTACTTAAAGAAGCACATAAAACCAGATATTCAATACATCCCGGAGCGGGGAAGATGTATAAAGATCTCAAGAAACACTTTTGGTGGCCGGGTATGAAAGCCGATATTGCTAAATATGTAGGAGAATGTTTGACGTGTTCTAAGGTCAAAGCTGAACATCAAAAACCATCAGGTCTACTACAACAACCTGAAATCCCGGAATGGAAATGGGAAAACATTACCATGGATTTTATTACTAAATTGCCAAGGACTGCAAGTGGTTATGATACTATTTGAGTAATAGTTGATCGTCTCACCAAGTCAGCACACTTCCTGCCAATGAGAGAAGATGACAAAATGGAGAAGTTGGCGCAATTGTATTTGATGGAGGTTGTCTCCAGACATGGAATACCGGTCTCTATTATCTCTGATAGGGATGGTAGATTTGTTTCAAGGTTCTGGCAGACATTGCAACAAGCATTGGGGACTCTTCTAGACATGAGTACTGCCTATCATCTACAAACTGATGGGCAGAGCGAAAGGACGATACAATCCCTTGAAGACATGCTACGAGCATGTGTTATTGATTTCGGAAACAGTTGGGATCGACACCTACCGTTAGCATAATTTTCCTACAACAATAGTTATCATTCTAGTATTGAGATAGCGCCGTTTGAGGCACTTTATGGTAGAAAGTACAGGTCTCCGATTTGTTGGAATGAAGTGGGGGATAGACAGATTACGGGTCCGGAGATAATACAAGAAACTACCGAGAAAATCATCCAAATTCAACAACGATTGAAAACCGCCCAGAGTCGACAAAAGAGCTACGCAGACAGTAAAAGAAAAGATATAGAGTTTGAAATTAGAGAAATGATCATGCTTAAGGTTTCACCTTGGAAAGGCGTTGTTCGATTTGGTAAACGGGGGAAACTAAATCCAAGGTACATTGGACCATTCAAGATTATAGATCGTGTCGGACCAGTAGCTTACCAACTGGAGCTACCTCAACAACTCGCGGCTGTACATAACACTTTCCACGTCTCGAATTTGAAGAAATGTTTTGCTAGAGAAGATCTCACTATTCCGTTGGACGAAATCTAAATCAATGAAAAACTTCAGTTCATTGAAGAACCCGTCGAAATAATGGATCGTGAGGTTAAGAGACTTAAGCAAAACAAGATACCGATTGTTAAGGTTCGATGGAACGCTCGTAGAGGACCCAAGTTCACCTGGGAGCGTGAAGATTATATGAAGAAGAAATACCCGCATCTATTTCCAGAAGATTCGTCAACACCTTCAACAGCTTAAAATTTTGGGACGAAATTTATTTAACGGGGAGGTACTGTAGTGACCCGAACTTTTCCATGTTTATATATATTAATTGAGATTGATATTTACATTACTAAATGTTTCCAACGTGTTAAGCAATCAAATTTGTTAAGACTTGATTAAATGAAATAAGTTTCATATACACAATTGATCACCCAAGTTGACCGGCGATTCACGAACGTTACAAATTTGTAAAAACTACATGTTGTGGTATATATAGATATATATATATTGTTGACATGAGATTATGATGAGTAATTATCTCACTAAGTATATTAACAATGTGTGATATAAATAAGAAATGAGTTTACTAAGTTAAGAAACTCGAAATGATATATATAACGATTATCGTTATAACAACATTTTACTAGGTACATATGAATTATATTAAGATATTGATACACTTGGTTAATTATGTTAAATGATAAGTAAATATATCATTAAGTGTATTAACAATGAACTACATATGTAAAAATAAGACTACTAACTTAAAGATTTTGAAACGAGACATATATGTAACGATTATCGTTGTAACGACATTTAACTGTATATATATCATACTAAGATATATTATATATCATAATATCATGATAATGTAACAATTTAACATCTCATTTGATATAATAAACAATGGCTTAACAACATTTAACAAGATCGTTAACCTAAAGGTTTCAAAACAACATTTACATGTAACGACTAACGATGACTTAACGACTCAGTTAAAATGTATATACATGTAGTGTTTTAATATGTATTCATACACTTTTGAAAGACTTAAAGACACTTATCAAAATACTTCTACTTAACAAAAATTCTTACAATTACATCCTCGTTCAGTTTCATCAACAATTCTACTCGTATGCACCCGTATTCGTACTCGTACAATACACAGCTTTTAGATGTATGTACTATTGGTATATACACTCTAATTATAAGCTCTTAGTAGCCCATGTGAGTCACCTAACACATGTGGGAACCATCATTTGGCAACTAACATAAAATATCTCATAAAATTACAAAAATATGAGTAAATATTCATGACTTATTTACATGAAAACAAAATTACATATCCTTTATATCTAATCCATATACCAACGACCAAAAACACCTACAAATACTTTCATTCTTCAACTTTCTTCATCTAATTGATCTCTCTCAAGTTCCATCTTCAAGTTCTAAGTGTTCTTCATAAATTCCATAAGTATAGTTTCATAAAAATCAAGAATACTTCCAAGTTTGCAAGTCTACTTCCAAGCTTTCTAATCCATTCCAAGTAATCATCTAAGATCAAGGAACCTTTGTTATTTACAGTAGGTTATCTTTCTAATTCAAGGTAATATTCATATTCAAACTTTGATTCAATTTCTACAACTATAACAATCTTATTTCGAGTGAAAATCTTACTTGAACTGTTTTCGTGTCATGATTCTGTTTCAAGAACTTTCAAGCCATCCAAGGATCCTTTGAAGCTAGATCCATTTTTCTCATTTCCAGTGGTTTTATCCAGAAAACTTGAGGTAGTAATGATGTTCATAACATCATTCGATTCATATATATAAAGCTATCTTATTCGAAGGTTTAAACTTGTAATCACTAGAACATAGTTTAGTTAATTCTAAACTTGTTCGCAAACAAAAGTTAATCCTTCTAACTTGACTTTTAAAATCAACTAAACACATGTTATATATCTATATGATATGCTAACTTAATGATTTAATACCTGGAAACACGATGAACACTATAAAATCGGATATACGCCGTCGTAGTGAAACTGGGGGCTGTTTTGGTTTGGATAATTAAAAACTATGATAAACTTTGATTTAAAAGTTGTTCTTCTGAGAAAATTATTTTTCATATGAACATGAAACTATATCCAAAAATCTTGGTTAAACTCAAAGTGAAAGTATGTTTTTCAAAATGGTCATCAAGATGTCGTTCTTTCGACGGAAATGACTACCTCTTTAGTAATTGACATGTAACTTAACTTTCTGACTATAAACCTATACTTTTTATGTTTGTATTCTTAAATTAGAGTTCAATATGAAACCATAGCAATTTGATTCACTCAAAACGGATTTAAAATGAAGAAGTTATGGGTAAAACAAGATTGGATATTTTTGATCTTTTTAGCTACGGGAAATGTTTAACAAATCTATACAAATCATATCCTAGCTAACTTACATTGTATTATACATGTATTCTAATATATTATGTAATCTTGGGATACCATAGACACATATGCAAATGTTTTGACATATCATATCGACCCACGTATATATATTATTTGGAACAACCATAGACACTCTATATGCAGTAATGTTGGAGTTAGCTATACAGGGTTGAGGTTAATTCCAAAAATATATATACTTTGAGTTGCGATCTAGCCTGAGACATGTATACACTAGGTCGTGGATTGATTCAAGATAATATATATATCGATTTATTTCTATACATCTAACTGTGGACAACTAGTTGTAGGTTACTAACGAGGACAACTGACTTAATACACTCAAATCTTTAAAACATAATAAAAATGGTTGTAATTATATTTTGATCATACTTTGATATATATGTACATATTTGTATAGGTTCGTGAATCGATCCGTGGCCAAGTCTTATTTCCAAGTAAGGAAATATCTGTGAAAGTGAGTTATAGTCCCACTTTTAAAATCTAATATTTTTGGGATGAGAATACATGCAGGTTTTATAAATAATTTACAAAATAGACACAAGTACGTGAAACTACATTCTATGGTTGAATTATCATAATTGAATATTCCCCTTTTTATTAAGTCTGGTAATCTAAGAATTAGGGAACATACACCCTAATTGACGCGAATCCTAAAGATAGATCTATTGGGCCTAACAAACCCCATCCAAAGTACTGGATTCTTTAGTACTTCGAAATTTATATCATATCCGAAGGGTGTCCCGGAATGATGGGGATATTCTTATATATGCATCTTGTTAATGTCGGTTACCAGGTGTTCACCATATGAATGATTTTTATCTCTATGTATGGGATGTGTATTGAAATATGAAATCTTGTGGTCTATTGTTACGATTTGATATATATAGGTTAAACCTATAACTCACCAACATTTTTGTTGACGTTTAAAGCATGTTTATTCTCAGGTGAATACTAAGAGCTTCCGCTGTTGCATACTAAAATAAGGACAAGATTTGGAGTCCATGTTTGTATGATATTGTGTAAAAACTGTATTCAAGAAACATATGTCGATGTAATATATTTCTATTGTAAACCATTATATAATGGTCGTGTGTAAACAGTATATTTTAGATTATCATTATTTGATAATCTACGTAATGTTTTTAAAACCTTTATTGATAAAATAAAGGTTATGGGTGTTTTAAAAATGAATGCAATCTTTGAAAAACGTCTCATATAGAGGTCAAAACCTCGTAACGAAATCAATTAATATGGAACGTTTATAATCAATATGAACGGAACATTTCAGAAATCTTGTCTAAAGTCGCTCAGAATTCGTCGGCACAATTACTTACGGTAAAATTAGTGTGTACAACATTTGAAGAACGTTCCAGGCATGCCTTAGTTTATAGAAGGCTTTCATTTGAAAGATAGGGTATATCACATTAGGGACACCGTAAGTTACGCCGTGTTTTCTTTAAAGCATTAAATGCAGGGAACCCAAATGCAATTTTACGCTACGGGTTAAGAACCTATTTTGACTCAACATATCCTAACGTAGGACTTCGTGAGTTAGAAATAGCGTCTAACATGCAACATAAAGAAGCATGTTATGCTTACGGGTTAGTGATGTTCGCTTCTCACCAAAGTGAGAAAAAGAACATCGGATTACAACTTTTAAATAAAACCTTCCCACAAGTGACGGATTCAGTAGTTGGGGTGAGAAACAAGGTTTTTAGATTATTACGGGGCTGTTGGGCATTACGAAACCCTCGTCCCTTTAACGACGTTACAACATGCTGTCTTGTCAACGGCCACAACGGTTATGTTCCACAAGACCAAGGATGGAAAGTAGTCTTAGTAAAACCAGAATGCATGACTTGTTTCTGGACTTATGAATTACATGCTTTTATTGCCTTTGCTGAACAACTTGCGTATTAACTAGGAATGTTGTCACAACTATTTTGTATCAAAGTGATTGTGTGCTATATTTCATGCTTTATGTATAATAGCGGTATTGTAAGTTTGTAAATTTTTGTATAAAAGTTTGAATGCGAAATATTAATATAATCAGTTTTTCATATAGAATTGTAGTAGTTGAATGGTATATTAGCTACTAAGTATGAACTTAACGGGTAGGTACTACCCGAATTAAAACTATAAAATGCTAATATGAAGAAAAAGCTTTTATAAATGAGTTCATATTATGCTACAAAATACTATTGACTACTCTTAATATTCTATATGATTAACTTAATTCTTTTGGGCTATTTTTGATGGAAATGGCACCGATGACTCGTCAGAATTAGAACATAAGCGAGGAAGACTTCCGTGTTTTCCTAGTAGCAAACATAGCCGCAGTACAGGCTGCAATGCAAAACAACAACAATATCTCGGAATCTAGCAATGTAAATAACGCCACAAGAAATCGTGTAGGATGCTCCTACAAAGAATTCATTTCTAGTAAACCTTTGAAATTTGATGGAACCGAGGGTCTAATCGGATTGAAACGATGGACCGAAAAGGTTGAATTGGTGTTTGCCATAAGTAAGTGTACTGAAGAAGACAAAGTAAAGTACGCTATTCATACCTTCACAGGTACTGCGTTAACATGGTGGAATACCTATCTAGAACAAGTAGGACAAGATGCTGCGTACGCACTACCGTGGTCAGCATTCAAACATCTGATGACTGAGCAGTATCGTCCCAGAAGCGAGGTCAACAAGCTAAAAGTAGAGCTTAAGGGATTACGAACACAAGGATTTGATATTACCACGTACGAACGATGATTCACGGAGTTGTGCTTATTGCGCTCGTGAGCGTTCGAAGATGAAGAGGAGAAAATTGACGCATTTGTAAAAGGGTTACCAGAAAGGATCCAAGAAGATATAAGTTCACACGAGCCCATTTCCATACAAAAGGCGAGTCGAATGGCTCATAAACTCATAAATCAGATTGAGGAAAGAGTTAAAGAGCAGACAGCCGAAGAAGCTAACACGAAACAAATCAAAAGAAAGTGGGAAGAACCCAGTGACAAGGGTCACAATTTTAACAATCAACACAACAATCACAACTTCAATCGCACCAACAAACGCAACAACAAAAGCAACAACAATCGTTCCAACAACAACTACAACAACCATCCTAACAACAATAACCACCACAATAATCGTCCCAACATCAATAACAACCGCAACAACAACAATTCCTATAACAATAATAATCAGAAAAAGCCATGCCAAAGGTGTGAATAGTACCACCCAAATGAGTTCTGCGTGACATTTTGCACCAAGTGTAAAAGAACTGGCCATGGTGCGAGAAAGTGTGAGGTCTACAGCCCAATGAATAACAAAAATAAAAGAACAGATAATGTCGAAACAAGTAATGCCGCCTTTGTTTGTTATGGATGTGGAAAACCGGGCCACATTAGGAGTAATTGCCCGAACCCAGAGAAAAATAATGGGCAAAGTCGTGGAAGAGTTTTCAATATTAATACGGCAGAAGCGCAGGAAGACCCGGAGCTTGTTACTGGTACGTTTCTCATTGATAATAAATCTGCTTATGTTTTATTTGATTCGGGTGCGGATAGGAGCAATATGAGTAGAGATTTTTGTGCCAAATTAAGTTATCCATTGACGCCTTTGGAGAATAAATTTTTACTTGAATTAGTAAACGGTAAATTAATTTCAGCAGATAATATGTGTCGGAATCAAGAAATTAAACTGGTTAGCGAAACGTTTAAGATTAATTTGATACCAGTAGAGTTAGGGAGTTTTGATGTGATAATT
This sequence comes from Rutidosis leptorrhynchoides, assembly GCF_046630445.1. NCBI lineage: Eukaryota > Viridiplantae > Streptophyta > Magnoliopsida > Asterales > Asteraceae > Rutidosis > Rutidosis leptorrhynchoides. The sequence goes on along the minus strand of NC_092333.1, from coordinate 388,316,807 downwards.
GGCATGGACTGGTTGAAAGAGGTGAAAGCAGAGATCGTTTGTTACAAAAATGTGATTCGCATCACACGAGAAAAAGGAAAACCCTTAATGGTGTACGGAGAAAAGAGCAACGCGAAGCTAAATCTTATTAGTAATTTAAAGGCGCAAAAACTAATAAGAAAAGGTTGCTATGCTGTTCTAGCACATGTCGAGAAAGTACAAACCGAAGAAAAGAACATCAATGATGTTCCCGTCGTAAAAGAGTTTCCCGATGTATTTCCAAAAGAATTAACGAGATTACCTCCACACCGATCCGTTGAATTTCAAATAGACTTGGTACCAGGAGCTGAACCAATAGTCCGTGCTCCATCTAGACTTGCACCCAGCGAAATGAAGGAACTTCAGAGCCAATTACAAGAACTTTTAGAGCGAGGTTTCATTCGACCAAGCAGTCACCGTGGGGAGCCCCTGTTTTGTTTGTCAAGAAGAAAGATGGTACATTCAGGTTGTCTATTGACTACCGAGAGTTGAACAAACTTACCATCAAGAACCGTTACCCACTACCGTGAATCGACGACTTATTTGATCAATTACAAGTGTGACGACCCGGAAATTTCCGACCAAATTTAAACCTAACTTTTATATGTTTCCGACACGATAAGCAGAATTTGTAATGTTGAATCTCAAAAGGTTTGGAACTACATTCATGTAATCAATTACCCTTTAAACGTGTTCGACGATTCACGAACAATTATGTGTATATAGATATGTATATATAATATATAATAACTGAAAACATTAACAAAGTATTTGATATATATGATACTTTACATGAACGTATTTGTTTCGATATATTTATCAACAGAATTAAGAGATAATATCAAATGATTGAATTATCAGATACAATATGATATGATTACGGGCCAATGTTATGAGGTCCACTGTAATTTAAGAAATCTATTATTTTTGACAATATTCGGAAAATGGTAAAGTGATCTATAAATAAGAACGTGGAGTGTAAATAACTTAGATGTTGGATATCGACAAGTTAAGTAACTCGACATTTTTTATTAAGATGATTTCATACGTTTATTAAACCTTTGGAATTTATCTCATGCTTCACCAACAGACTGTAATTTAAAAACTTGAAACCTATTATGAATATATATAATTCTACTTTTCTAAAATGTTTTATGATATAACGATTTAAATTAATATTAAATATATTTATACGCGTATTATACGTACATAGTTTTATACTTTTACTATACTTTACCTTTACTTTACTTTTACTTTACTTTTACTTTACTTTAACTTTAATAATTCACTTTAATAATTCACTTTAATAATTAATACTTTAATAATTCAATTTAATAATTCATACTTTAATAATTCACTTTAATAATTCATACTTTAATAATTCACTTTAATAATTCATACTTTAATAATTCACTTTAATAATTCATACTTTAATAATTCACTTTAATAATTCAAAAATGTATTATAAATAGAATTCAATAGGTTTCATTATTTCATAGAAACTTGAAAATATATTTCTCTAAACTCTCTCAATCGAATTATATATATATATTTACTTAGTATTATTTCAAGATATTATTAGTATACATAAAATACTACGACAGAGTTATATTCAGACGATTTCAAAATAAGTTTTCAAACGGGATAGAGCTAAGGAAATTATGGGTTATAGCTATGGAGGTTATGGGTATTGTTCGAGGGTATTGCTCGTGAGGTCAACCTAACGTTTATCATTTTCGTTGCGTCTACATACTTTCCTGCAATATTGAATCACAATATTGATACGTGAGCATTCATATCTTATCTTTTATATATTAATAGTGTATCCCTGACTAGTGCTTGAGTATATATGATTATGCATGTTTGTATGCTTAGTTTCGTCGTTAAATAGTTTATGATAAATCACAAATTTGATACATATGCTACTGAGATAAGGTATATGATATGCATGTCGTTGAAAAGCTAAAGAAAAATTAATAACTTTTCATTTAGAAATCATGTGGGTTCAATGAACGGATTAAAACATATGGTCAAATGAATTATTATTAATTTTAATATTTATTACTAAAAATTAATATTTTTATTGAAACTATCATTTTATTATTTTTATCATTATTATTATTATCAATATTATTTAATCAAATAAATATGCTTATAAAGATATTTTTACCACACGTAATATAATTACATTAATAATACATACCACTATATTTTAATGATATTAAGTGAATTTTATAAATTTTATTACTTGAGATATATAAAAGTATATTTTTATCATATATGAATTTAAATATAAATTTTTATTTATTAATAAATGACTTGTATTATTTAGTATAATAAGATCTGATAAATATATTTAAATATATAAAATGACTATATATAAGTTATATAATAAACATGTATAGATTTTGGAAGTCATTTTGGGTCAAGTTGACTTTTGTTGACTTTTGCATGTCGGTCTCGAGCATTAGGATTGTGATACACTACGACTTGACCTAAATTGTTAGACAGATATTGACCAACATATAAATATATATACTTAATATAGGTTCATGAATCCGACACAAACCCTGCACTTGTTCAGTGCCGTCATATACATAATTGCTACGAAATACAGTATTGTGAGTTTCATTTGCTCCCTTTTTAATTGCTTTTGCAATATATATTTTTGGGCTGAGAATACATGCGCTGTTTTATAAATGTTTTACGAAATAGACACAAGTACTAAAACTAATTCTACGTGGGTTTAAACCAGAAATATACCCTTAGCTTGGTAACATTAAGCTACTTGTCTATGTACGGTAGGCGCGAATCCTAAAGATAGATCTATTGGGCCTAACAAACCCCATCCTGACTATGGGATGCTTTAGTACTTCGAGGTTATATTAAACACACCTGATCTGGTGTACTTCAGAGGGTAAAACATGAGCGTTAAGGCTTGTTACCTGGTGCCTACAATTTATAGAATACTTTTATACACTTGCGAGTGTACATATATTTATAAACAGAAATCTTGTGGTCTATTACTATTATGGAAATGATTGATTATGATAAACTAATGAACTCACCAACCTTTTGGTTGATACTTTAAAGCATGTTTATTCTCAGGTATTAAAGAAATCTTCCGCTGTGCATTAGCTCATTTTAAGGATATTATTTGGAGTCATTCATGACATACTTTGAAAGACGTTGCATTCGAGTCGTTGAGTTCATCAAGATTAATATTAAGTCAATTATAGTTGGATGTAATATGAAATGGTATGCATGCCGTCAATTTTAGATGTAAAGAAAGTTTGTCTTTTAAAAACAAATGCAATGTTTGTAAAACGTATCATATAGAGGTCAAATACCTCGCGATGTAATCAACTATTGTGAATCATTTATAATGTATATGAACGGGTCCTTTCAGTTGGTATCAGAGCGGTGGTCTTAGCGAACCAGGTCTTGCATTAGTGTGTCTAACTGATAGTTCTTAAGATGCATTAGTGAGTCTGGACTTCGACCATGTTTGCATGTCAAAAGTTTTGCTTATCATTTTTAGTCGGAAATCATCTACTTACCATCCTTAGGAAATTACCTGCTTATTATTCTTAAGTCTAGACGCATTTTCCTACATTTATTGCATAATAATGTATAAACGAATTCTTATCTTAGCATATCTGTTACTGTGAACTTTGATTGACATCTTTCAAAGATTCCTCCGTAATTTATGGGATTTTGGTATTATATATACATATGTAAATTATGTATTGAAGAATACCAAATCTAAATTCTACAATCTATTTCATACCAAAAATTCTTTCCCTGATCATACAAGATGGATCCCTCAACCAGTTCGAGTTCCTCGGATTCCGACAGCTATGCCGATATGGATTTTCACATGAGCTCCGAAAGCAGCGTGACCGGAATGGATCAACCAATTAGCCATCATCTATTTTGGATGAATTGGGGATGGGTTCGTAATCTACTTAACCATTGGAGACAAGAAGAAGGTGATCCCTTTCATCCACCACATTGCCCTCTTGGCAATGAACCTGAAGCACTTACCGGCGAACCTGTCCGAAACACCATTTTCTCTCTTATTTATAGAGTATCTCGTCACGATTACATACTACACCAAATTCTAGATCTTATCTATCCACTCGTCCGAACCGACAATCACCCCGGTGTAATAGAAGAAGTCAACGAGCTTCGCGCTCGGGTAGTGGCTTTGGAGAATATGGTGCAAAGGTTAGAAACACCAGCAGCAGCACCAGCAGCATAACCAGTACCACCATCAACAACATCAACAGTACCATTACCACCACCAACAACAACCGCATCGCAAACCTCAACTTCACAATCTGTCCCACGAGCATCGACGTCATACGCCATGTAGATACCAAGGAATACCACAACGATGAAGTATTGATTCATAACTTCATTGGAGAAACATTCTACGACGATTATGTAATTTCTAAAGTTTAGAAATTATCTATCCTAGCCTTAACGATAAATCAAATGAGTTTAATTTAATATTAACTCATTAAATCTATATTACATCTGAAGAAATATACACATATATATTTCCATAAAGACTGTAATAAAATTCTTTTGTATAAAATATTAATTGTGAATTTTTTTTAACGGGTAGGTAATACCCGAGAGATATATAAATTCACAATTAATATGTTACATTCTTCGAATCTTATTCAGCAAATCATCCATTATACTCCCTACTTTCACAACAGTATACATTCTTTTATAGAAATCAAAACAACCATACTCATTCAAAATCTAATTACATATTCTGATTTTGAAATCTCAGAATTCGATTCAAGATATAACTGAAATCATCACTCTTAGATTTCTACATCTTTCAAAACTATACTTTGACTTCAAAACTGTCCTAGAACCTCATTTCTATTCATGGAACTAACAAAAATATTTGTATCATTCAAAATCTTAGAACATCATATGTATATTAACAATTACAATATGTGTTCAAACACTTCGAAATTCTTAAAGACATGCGAGATGATGATCCAACCACACATTACCCACTGTCATGCACCTGAAAAGCTCTCGAAACAAAAGTTATAGTTTAACACGTATCCGTGTCAGATCCTTTGATATTTATTACCAAATATAATGTTTCAATCTCTTTCCAAAATAGGCAGTTTTGTCATAGTTTTAACAAATCACCTTCATTTGTTTATACGAATAAACCTTATTATAACAATTACCCCTTCATCATTGTTACCGGGAACCTTTCATATCTTGCCACATTAGCAGTAAACTTATCAACAACTTCATTAACCTTCGACTTAAGCCTCTCCGAAAAGCCACTATACTTATTCATTAAAACCCCATCATGTACTCACCTACATCCTGCAACAATAATTGTCACACCAACTACAGGGAATTAGCAATCAGTATTTTGAATTTCGCAACAATTTTACGTCAAAAGTTATATGTATACATATAACGTCTATCTCCTAGACTTACATACTTCGAATGTGAATTTTCTGAAAAACATCCCAAACTATGAACTAGTTCTCTGAAATTGGAAAAATGCTGATGAAGCAGCAAAAACTGTAAACGACTTTAACAGTCAAAAGTTTGATGATAAAGAATAGTATGGTGGTAAAGCTGAGAAAAAGAGAAGGTTTGAAACTGGAAAACGGATTGAGCAGACCATGAAGGAGGCTGTGGACAAATCATAAAGACTAAACCTGCCTTCAAAGGATCCAAATGATTCAGTGTCTACTGAAATCGTTAGCAAACACCTTACTTCTTATTCTAAACTTTCACAGACAAATCTTCTTCATCATCCAGCTATGTTAAGAATTCTAAGATATCGTCGTATCTTTTATTATAAATATCTTCGATATTCCTGAAGATATTTTCACAACTATTCTTATCCGAAATCTTCTATCTATTCGCAATATCTGTGTTACAACATAAAAAGAAACTGTGTTAGTTTCTAAATTCTGAAGAAAAAAAAATTTGAATTTAAAATAGGAATGTTTTTGAAGTAGTGTTGGGAACTGAAGCATGAGTTAGTATAATATAATGACACTTGATCAATGTGATTATATTACAGTAAGTCATACTGAGTTTCTAATGGAATGTGATGATTCACAGAACATACCGTCATCATGTACTATTTACACGACTCTTACATTCTACCCAATTTCCAAACATATTAAGAACATATCATCTTGATAGCTCTATATTTTCAGATATTCTGGTAATTTGCCAAATCAAGATCGTGCCATTACGATTTTCTTCTTGGAACATTAACTATGTTCATCCAAAAATTCATATCTACAAATTCTGGACCATTATCCGCTTGACTTAAGGTCGGGAAGAGAAAACGAAAGCATGAAGCTCCGAAATATAATGGAGAATATAAAGCCCGATAACAACCCCGAAATTACAAACCTAGTATATCAATGCGTATAGCAATATAAAGACACGGGAGAATGAAAAACACAATAACCCCAAGGTAATGGTAGAATAAAATAACTTCCTCCGGTGGTACATGAAAAAGAAGAATGACAGATATGAAAGTTAAGAGTATATCAAGAATCAATACTGGATGAAGCATATTAATGAATGCTTTAAAGTATGAATTGGGGAGAAAGACTAGAAGGTGTGAGCTGTGGAAATAAAGAAACGAAGGGGGTGGATTTATAGTAAAATATCAGACAGAGAAATCGAGACAGATTATCGCATTTAATCAAATAAGATCCTGATTTCCTTAATCGGCCAAGAACCAAATCTTATTGCAAAGATTTTCTTTAAATTCCATGAATTCCAGAAATCAATCATAACTACATCATCGGTTAAAACGAATATACGTTTACTCATTTCACTCTCTTGCGATAGCTTCACTTATACTCTTCGCGTAATCAAATCGTTTTATCTATATTACTCAATGATAATAAAACTCTATTTATAAACTCATATTCGTCATGAAAACATTTTTAAAGTTAGCCATGACGACCTCGATCAAATTTCGGGACGAAATTTCTTTAACGGGTAGGTACTGTGACGACCCGGAAATTTCCGACCAAATTTAAACCTAACTTTTATATGTTTCCGACACTATAAGCAGAATTTGTAATGTTGAATCTCAAAAGGTTTGGAACTACATTCATGTAATCAATTACCCTTTGAACGTGTTCGACGATTCACGAACAATTATGTGTATATAGATATGTATATATAATATATAATAACTGAAAACATTAACAAAGTATTTGATATATATGATACTTTACATGAACGTATTTGTTTTGATATATTTATTAACAGAATTAAGAGATAATATCAAATGATTGAATTATTAGATACATTATCATATGATTACGGGCCAATGTTATGAGGTCCACTGTGATTTAAGAAATCTATTCTTTTTGACAATATTCGGAAAATGGTAAAGTGATCTATAAATAAGAACGTGGAGTGTAAATAACTTAGATGTTGGATATCGACAAGTTAAGTAACTCGACATTTTTCATTAAGATGATTTCATACGTTTATTAAACCTTTGGACTTTATCCCATGCTTCACCAACAGACTGTAATTTAAAAACTTGAAACCTATTATGAATATATATAATTCTACTTTTCTAAAATGTTTTATGATATAACGATTTAAATTAATATTAAATATATTTATACGCGTATTATACGTACATAGTTTTATACTTTTACTATACTTTACCTTTACTTTACTTTTACTTTACTTTTACTTTACTTTAACTTTAATAATTCACTTTAATAATTCACTTTAATAATTCATACTTTAATAATTCACTTTAATAATTCATAATTTAATAATTCACTTTAATAATTCATACTTTAATAATTCACTTTAATAATTCATACTTTAATAATTCACTTTAATAATTCATACTTTAATAATTCACTTTAATAATTCAAAAATGTATTATAAATAGAATTCAATAGGTTTCATTATTTCATAGAAACTTGAAAATATATTTCTCTAAACTCTCTCAATCGAATTATATATATATATATTTACTTAGGATTATTTCAAGATATTATTAGTATACATAAAATACTACGACAGAGTTATATTCAGACGATTTCAAAATAAGTTTTCAAACGCGATAGAGCTAAGGAAATTATGGGTTATAGCTATGGAGGTTATGGGTATTGTTCGAGGGTATTGCTCGTGAGGTCAACCTAACGTTTATCATTTTCGTTGCGTCTACGTACTTTCCTGCAATATTGAATCACAATATTGATACGTTAGCATTCATATCTTATCTTTTATATATTAATAGTGTATCCCTGACTAGTGCTCGAGTATATATGATTATGCATGTTTGTATGTTTAGTTTCGTCGTTAAATAGTTTATGATAAATCAGAAATTTGATACATATGCTACTGAGATAAGGTATATGATATGCATGTCGTTGAAAAGCTAAAAAAAAATTAATAACTTTTCATTTAGAAATCATGTGGGTTCAATGAACGGATTAAAAGATATGGTCAAATGAATTATTATTAATTTTAATATTTATTACTAAAAATTAATATTTTATTGAAACTATCATTTTATTATTTTTATCATTATTATTATTATCAATATTATTTAATCAAATAAATATGCGTATAAAGATATTTTTACCACACGTAATATAATTACATTAATAATACATACCACTATATTTTTATGATATTAAGTGAATTTTATAAATTTTATTACTTGAGATATATAAAAGTATATTTTTATCATATATGAATTTAAATATAAATTTTTATTTATTAATAAATTACTTGTATTATTTAGTATAATAAGATCTGATAAATATATTTAAATATATAAAATGACTATATATAAGTTATATAATAAACATGTATAGATTTTGGAAGTCATTTTGGGTCAAGTTGACTTTTGTTGACATTTGCATGTCGGTCTCGAGGATTAGGATTGTGATACACTACGACTTGACCTAAATTGTTAGACAGATATTGACCAACATATAAATATATATACTTAATATAGGTTCGTGAATCCGACACAAACCCTGCACTTGTTCAGTGCCGTCATATACATAATTGCTACGAAATACAGTATTGTGAGTTTCATTTGCTCCCTTTTTAATTGCTTTTGCAATATATATTTTTGGGCTGAGAATACATGCGCTGTTTTATAAATGTTTTACGAAATAGACACAAGTACTAAAACTAATTCTAGGTGGGTTTAAACCAGAAATATACCCTTAGCTTGGTAACATTAAGCTACTTGTCTATGTACGGTAGGCGCGAATCCTAAAGATAGATCTATTGGGCCTGACAAACCCCATCCTGACTATGGGATGCTTTAGTACTTCGAGGTTATATTAAACACACCTGATCTGGTGTACTTCAGAGGGTAAAACATGAGCGTTAAGGCTTGTTACCGGGTGCCTACAACTTATAGAATACTTTTATACACTTGCAAGTGTACATATATTTATAAACAGGAATCTTGTGGTCTATTACTATTACGGAAATGATTGATTATGATAAACTAATGAACTCACCAACCTTTTGGTTGACACTTTAAAGCATGTTTATTCTCAGGTATTAAAGAAATCTTCCGCTGTGCATTAGCTCATTTTAAGGATATTATTTGGAGTCATTCATGACATACTTTGAAAGACGTTGCATTCGAGTCGTTGAGTTCATCAAGATTAATATTAAGTCAATTATAGTTGGATGTAATATGAAATGGTATACATGCCGTCAATTTTAGATGTAAAGAAAGTTTGTCTTTTAAAAACAAATGCAATGTTTGTAAAACGTATCATATAGAGGTCAAATACCTCGCGATGTAATCAACTATTGTGAATCGTTTATAATGTATATGAACGGGTCCTTTCAACAAGGTTCGTCAGTTTATTCGAAGATTGATTTACGTTCCGGATATCATCAAATGCGGATGAAAGAGGATGATATTCCGAAGACTGATTTTAAGATGCGTTACGGTCATTACGAATTTATGGTTATGCCGTTTGGTTTAACTAATGTACCAGCTGTGTTCATGGACCTCATGAACCGAGTGTGTGGGCTATATCTTGACAAGTTTGTCATTGTCTTCATCGATGACATACTTATCTACTCAAAGAATGATCAAGAGGACGAAGAACATTTGAGAAAAGTGCTAGAGTTGTTAAGGAAAGAAAAACTGTACGCTAAGTTTTCAAAGTGTGCATTTTGGTTGGAAGAAGTTCAATTTCTCGGTCACATAGTGAACAAAAAAGGTATTCAGGTGGATCCGGCAAAGATTGAAACCGTTGAAAAGTGAGAAACCCCGAAAACTCCGAAACACATACGCCAATTTTTAGGATTAGCTGGTTACTACAGAAGATTCATCCAAGATTTTTCCAAAATAGCAAAACCCTTGACTGCATTAACGCATAAAGGGAAGAAATTTGAATGGAAGGATGAACAAGAAAAAGCATTTCAATTGTTGAAGAAAAAGTTAACTACGGCACCTATATTGTCATTGCCTGAAGGGAATGATGATTTTGCGATATATTGTGACGCCTCAAAGCAAGGCCTCGGTTGTGTATTAATGCAATGAACGAAAGTAATTGCTTATGCGTCTAGACAATTGAAGATTCACGAGCAGAATTATACGACACATGATTTGGAATTAGGCGCGGTTGTTTTTGCATTAAAGACTTGGAGACACTACTTATATGGGGTCAAAAGTATCATATATACCGACCACAAAAGTGTGATGACCCGGAGATTTCTGACCAAATTTAAGCTTAATTCGTTTTTGATTTCGACACGATGAGCAAAGTCTGTAATGTTGAGTAACAAATATTGTAAACTATATTCATAATATCATTTGACCTTTGACTATTCCCGACGATTCACGAACAATTGTGTGCAAATAAAAATGTATATATATGAAATTCGATAAGTATATAGTTGTTATAAGATTATTACTTTTATGGTTATTGTTAAAATAAATATCAATATAAATAATATTATGATATAAATATAAAAATTGATATGTACAAATTGTTATAGTATTATAATTATTGATAATAAGATTATCATTAATAATAGTGATATTATAATAATTAATATTATTATTATTCTGAATAATATTGTTATTACCATTTTTATAATTATTATTATTATTATTATTATTATTATTATTATTATTATTATTATTATTATTATTATTATTATTATTATTATTATTATTATTATTATTATTATTATTAAGGCATATTATTATTATTATTATTATTATTATTATTATTATGGCATATTATTATTATTATTATTATTATTATTATTATTATTATTATTATTATTCATAATATTATTTGTATTTAGATTATTATTAAAATAATTATAATTATTAATTATTTAATAACTATATAAATCATATGAACCAATTACGAATCTAAATCTATTGTGTGTAACTATCGAGCTGTAGATGATTTTTGTTGCTGTCTCTAAGTTGTTACAAGTCAAGCTCAGATCACAATACCAACAAAAGAGTCGATTAACATCAATTTCATCTTTTATTTTTTTTATTCAATTCTGTATCAGATTTCAAAACCATACAAAATCCAGTACAAATCAATATCGTTCTTTATTTTTTTTTGTACGATCGATTCCTTCTGTCGATGAATCTTGCTATAAGACAAGGAGTTACACTGATATATTAGTTCATTCAAATAACATTACATCCGGAATGAAATTAGAAAATCAAACGGAAATATTAAGATACATATACATAGGCTTATATTACTTACACAAATATGAAAGCTCGTATCACCTCACCACTTTCTTCATTTGATCACCTTCAATTGATCACTATAACTAATATCACCCTCTTTGATTGAACACCACCACAACCTTCGAACCTCACAAAACTAATCACCATGGTTACTACACACGTTTAAACTAATCTAAACCAAACCAAACACTTTTAAATACTTCTGATACCATCGTGAGTCTATCACCTATTTTACAGATCAACCATCACCTTTCTTTCTCCATTACTTTCTCTTGTTTCTCCTACCTTAAACCATCGACAACAAACTGCTGCACCTGCTGCTCGGTTGAAGATATTAACGGCTACAATTTCTTTTTGCTTTCTGTTATTAAACCATCAAACAAAACCAGAAATATCCATCATTGCTACTGCAATATTCTTTCTATTTTTCTGCTCCTGATCCAGCCACCACCATCTTCAAATCATCATCGTAAATGGCTGTGCAGGTATCTCAACTCTTTTTCTATGTCAAATACCAACCCAACAACAAGAAAAATTGATAGGTATTGACGATAAAAAAAAAAAAATAGGAAGACATGTGCAAATCAAGTGAGTGGAAATTATAAAGAGTGATGTTAGGGACAAAAGAACCATACCAAAACCTTTATTATCCTCGTGGCTGTTTTATTACTGGGACCAGATGATATCATCACTAGTTCAATGATTAAACAAAGCACTTCTATTCGATTTTTTTATTTTTGGATGCAAGTTGGGCGGCCTTTTTCCTGATGGGATGAAATATACATGGCCCATGACATTCTTTTTACTCATTAATCTTCTGCTTTCTTGTTGACAACAAAACAAAAACACTCACAGTAATTAAGCGATGATGATGATTAGGATCATGATAAATGATTACGATAACGATGTATGATGATGATTTATAAAGGGTGATGGGATTATAAAAATGATAGTGGATGATGTTGGTGATGATGATTAAATATTAGGTGATACATGCGTTTTTCTTTATATGTATTTATGTTTTGCCACTTGCAATTCGCGTACCAGGTCAAACATCAAAGCCACGAAAATTCTGATGGGCTACAGGATACTAGTTGTTTAGTGGGCTGAATAATCTATGGTGTTGTTGCGCTAGTAGGATTTAAGTTAAGTCTTGTTCAATTCTAGTGGATATTGGGCTGTTATTATTAGACTAAGCCCAATAGACCTATGGGCCGACTATTCTATTGCTATTGATCGTGAGCTGGTACGGCAACTATTCTGTTTCTTTGGAAAAACAAATATAAAAATGGTGAGGGTGTATTAATACCATAAAACATGATGAAAGACTTTTAGATGATGATAGTATTATGATAGAGATGGAGTGATAATCATATTAATGAAAGGATTAGAATTGTGGTTTTTGATGATGATATAGATGATGATATAGATGATGATTATGATTATGATTAAGTTTGAATGATGATATGCGTATGTTATAGTTCGAATGATGATGAGCAAAGAAGACAAGGATAATGAAGAGATTAAATGAGTTTTGTTTTGAAGAAGAAGAAGAAGAAAACAAGAAAAACGGGTTAGATAAATTTAAGATATAGAATATAATAGAAAAACAAGGATATTTGAATGGTTAGAGGCGTTATCGGGACGTCACGGATTCGAGCCCGGGCATGGGCATTATTTTTTTAAAGGCTTATTTTATGAGGTAGCCATCCTTATTATACTTATTATTATTATTCTATCATAGGTATTAATATTAATATTAGTACTATTATTAATATTATTATTAGTATTATCATAAAAATTATCATTTTTCAAATTATTACTATTAACAAAAGTATTTTTATTAAAATTATCATTTTTACTAAAACTATATTTTTATTAAAAAATAATAATAATAAATAACATTATTAATAAAATTAATATTCTTATTATTATTTTGAATTGATATTATTGATATCATTATTATTAACATTATAAAGAGAGTACGACTTTTTAATTACTAAGTATTAGTATTATTTTACCAATTAACAAATAATACATAACACTAAATTTAAAACATATAACATATAAATTATTAAAATAACTAGTATAGCACTAATAATATAAATTCGTTCGATTACAATCAAATGTGTATATATATATATATATATATATATATATATATATATATATATATATATATATATATATATATATATATATATATATATATATATATATATATATATATATATATAAATGATATAGGTTTGTGAATCCGAGGCTAAACCCTACAATTGTTCAATGTCGCCATATGTATTTTTACTACAAAATAAATTAGGTGAGTTCATTTGATTCCCTTTTACTCATTACATTTTTGGGACTGAGAATACGTGCGCTACTTTTACAACAGCTTTATTAAATGCTTTTGAAATACATTTTTGAACTGCGAATACATGAAATACTTTTATAAATGTTTGACGAGATAGACACAAGCAAAACATTCCTCGAATGAATTATGTGGACGTGATAATTGCCACCATTGAATTATGTGGACGTGATAATTGCCACAATTGATATGAATATTTTTCCCCTGATTATTATTGCTTGGTAACCTAAGAATTAGGGAACATCACTAATTTTGAGAATTAGTGCACGCCTAATTGACGCGAATCCTAAAGGTAGCTACCGGGTTTAACACCCCCACCCTGAATGTTCACTAGACGGAAGGGCTAGTGGGCGTGGTGTTTAGTACTTCGAAGTTTATATGATTATTATACAGACGAGATGTTTTGTTTTGGGGATATTATTATGCGCATTATATGTTAAGGTCGGTTACCAAGCCAAGCTATGAAAGCGATGAAAAGTGAATGTTATGTATCGAGAGAATGATTTTTTACACAGGTTATGTGTATGTTATTTTTGTGCACGAGATATGTGTACGGTTACTAAGATTTATGAAAGATGATTTTGTACACGAGAAAGGTGTACTGTATTTAAAAGATATCGCATGTACATTACAGGTGGGTATAGGATTCGGGCCCATTTGTACCATGCAGGATTTAAATCTTGTGGTCTATCAAAATGATGAATTTTATTGTTTTATGATAAACCTATGAACTCACCAACCTTTTGGTTGACACTTGAAAGCATGTTTATTCTCAGGTATGAAAGAAATCTTCCGCTGTGCATTTGCTCATTTTAGAGATATTACTTGGAGTCATTCATGACATATTTCAAAACACGTTGCATTCGAGTCGTTGAGTTCATCAAGATTATTATTAAGTCAATTATAGTTGGATATATTATGAAATGGTATGCATGCCGTCAAGTTTCGATGTAAATGAAAGTTTGTCTTTTCAAAACGAATGAAATGTTTGTAAAATGTATCATATAGAGGTCAAGTACCTCGCGATGTAACCAAATGTAATGTATTCGTCCAGATGCAAAAGATGGAGGCACAGCAGGGAGTTGTAAAAGAAGGAAAGTTGAAGAATGAAATACCTAAAGGATCGGAGAAATATCTTAATATTCGGGAAGACGGAACCCGGTATAGGGCTGAAAAAATTTAGGTACCAAAGTTTGGAGATATGAGAGAAAAGGTACTTAAGGAAGCACATAAAACCAGATATGCAATACATCCCGGAGCGGGGAAGATGTACAAAGATCTCAAGAAACACTTTTGGTGGCCGGGTAGGAAAGCCGATATTGCTAAATACGTAGGAGAATGTTTGACGTATTCTAAAGTCAAAGCTGAACATCAGAAACCATCGGGTCCACCTCAACAACTTGAAATCCCAGAATGGAAATGGGAAAACATTACCATGGATTTCATTACTAAATTGCCAAGGACTGCAAGTGGTTATGATACTATTTGGGTAATAGTCGATCGTCTTACCAAATCAGCACACTTTCTGCCAATGAGAGAAGATGATAAAATGGAGAAGTTGGCGCGATTATATTTAAAGGAAGTTATCTCCAGACATGGAATACCAATCTCTATTATCTCTGATAGGGATGGTAGATTTGTTTCAAGGTTTTGGCAGACACTACAACAAGCATTGGGGACTCGTCTAGACATGAGTACTAAGTGAAATGATGATACAGACCCTTGAAGACATACTACGAGCATGTGTTATCGATTTCGGAAACAGTTGGGATCGACACCTACCGTTAGCAGAATTTTTCCTACAACAACAGTTACCATTCGATTATTGAAATGGCGCTGTTTGAATCACTTTATGGTAGAAAGTGCAGGTCTCTGATTTGTTGGAGTGAAGTGGGGGATAGACAGATTACGGGTCTGGAGATAATACAAGAAACTACCGAGAAAATCATTCAAATTCAACAACGATTGAAATTTGCCCAGAGTCGACAAAAGAGCTACGCGGACAGTAAAAGAAAAGATATAGAATTTGAGATTGGAGAAATGGTTATGCTTAAGATTTCACCTTGGAAAGGCGTTGTTCGATTTGGTAAACGGGGGAAACTAAATCCAAGGTACATTGGACCATTCAAGATTATAGATCGTGTCGGACCAGTAGCTTACCAACTTGAGTTACCTCAACAACTCACGGCTGTACATAACACTTTCCACATCTCGAATTTGAAGAAATTTTTTGCTAAAAAAGTTCTCACTATTCCATTAGACGAAATCTACATCAACGAAAAACTTCAATTCATTGAAGAACCCGTCAAAATAATGGATCGTGAGGTTAAAAGACTTAAGCAAAACAAGATACCAATTGTTAAGGTTCGATGGAATGCTCGTAAAGGACCCGAGTTCACCTGGGAGCATGAAGATCATATGAAGAAGAAATACCTGCACCTATTTCTAGAAAATTCGTCAACACCTTCTACAGCTTAAAATTTCGGGACGAAATTTATTTAACGGGTAGGTACTGTAGTGACCCGAACTTTTCCATGATTATATATTAAATGAAAACTATATTTGCATGATTAAATGTTTCCAACATGTTAAGAAATCAAACTTGTTAAGACTTGATTATTTGAAATGAGTTTCATGTAGACAATTGACCACCCAAGTTGACCGGCGATTCACGAACGTTAAAACTTATAAAAATTATATGATGATAAAATGAGACTATTGAATTAAGAAAACTCGAAACGATAAATATAATGATTATCGTTATAACAACGTCTTACTAAATACATATGTATCATATTAAGATATTAATACACTATGTTTAACATCATAAAATGATAATTACATATATCATTAAGCGTATTAACAATGAACTACACGAGTAAGATGAGACTACTAACTTAAGGATTTCGAAAAAATACATATATGTAACGATTATCGTTATAATAGTATTTTACACACACACACACACACACACACACACATATATATATATATATATATATATATATATATATATATATATATATATATATATATATATATATATATATATATATATATAAAGATATATTAATACACTATGTTAACATGTTAACATAACAATTTAACATCTCATTTAAGTGTAATAACAATGGATCAATTACATTTAACAAGATCGTTAACTTAAAGGTTCCGAAACAACACTTACATATAACGACTAACGATGACTTAACGACTCAGTTAAATGTATATACATATCGTGTATTAAGATGTATTAATACACTTTTGGAAGACTTCATGACATATATCAAAGTACTTCTACTTAATAAAAATGCTTACAATTATATCCTCATTCATTTTCATCAACAATTCTACTCGTATGCACCCGTATTCGTACTCGTAAAATACACAGCTTCTAAGATGTATATACTATTGGTATATACACTCAATCATCAACTCCTTAGCAGACCATGTTAGTCATTAAACATGTGGGAACCATCATTTGGCAACTCTCATGAAATATCTCACAAAATTACAAAAAAATATTATAAATCATTCATGAATTATTTACATGAAAACAAACTTACACATCCTTTATATCTAATGCATATACCAACGATCAAAAACACCTACAAACACTTTCATTCTTCAATTTTCTTCATCTAATGGATCTCTCTCAAGTTCTATCTTCAAGTTCTAAGTGTTCTTCATAAATTCTATAAGTTCTAATTTCATAAAATCAAGAATACTATCAAGTTTGCAAGATTACTTCCAAGCTTTCTAATCCAATCCAAGTAATCATCTAAGCTCAAGAAATCTTTCTTTTTTATAGTAAGATATCTTTCTAATACAAGGTAATACTCATATTCAAACTTTGATTCAATTTCTATAACTATAACTATCTTATTTCGAGTGGAAATCTTACTTGAACTTGTTTTCGTGTCATGATTCTACTTCAAGAACTTTCAAGCTATCCAAGAATCCTTTGAAGCTAGATCAATTTTTGTTACTTCCAATAGGTTTACCTACTAAATTTGAGGTAGTAATGATGTTCATAACATCATTCGATTCATATATATAACTATCTTATTCGAAGATTTAAACTTGTAATCACTAGAACATAGTTTAGTTAATTCTAAACTTGTTCTCAAATAAAGTTAATCCTTCTAACTTTAATTTTAAAATCAACAAAACACATGTTCTATATCTATATGATATGCTAACTTAATGATTTGTAAAACCGGACATACGCCGTTGTAGTAACACCGCGGGCTGTTTTGGATTTGATAATTAAAAACTATGATAAACTTTGATTTAAAAGTTGTTCTTCTGGAAAAATTACTTTTCTTATGAACATGAAACTATATCCAAAAATCATGGTTAAACTCAAAGTGGAAGTATGTTTTTCAAAATGGTCATCAAGATGTCGTTCTTTCGACGGAAATGACTACCTCTTTAAAAAATGACTTGTAACTTGTATTTCTGACTATAAACTTCTACTTTTTCCGTTTATATTCATAAAATTAAGTTCAATATGAAACCATAGAAACTTGAATCACTCAAAACGGATTTGAAACGAAGAAATGACGGGTAAAACAAAATTGAATAAATTTGCTAGTTTTAGCTACGAAAATTTTGTAACAAATCTAGACTAAACATATCCTAACTAATTTATATTGTATTATATATATTATGAAATCTTAGGATACCATAGACACGTATACAATGTTTTAACATATCATATCGACCCATCTATATATATATTTCAGAACAACCATAGACACTCTATATGCAGTAATTTTTGAGTTAGCTATACAGGGTTGAGGTTGATTCCAAAATAATATATATGCTTTGAGTTGTGATCAAGTCTGAGACTTGTAGACACTGGGTCGTGGATTGATTCGAGATAATATATATTGCTTTATTTCTGTACATCTAACTGTGGACAACTAGTTGTAGGTTACTAACGAGGACTGCTGACTTAACAAACTCAAATCATTAAAACGTAATAAAAAATATTGTAAGTATATTTTGAACATACTTTGATAAATATGTACATATTTGTTATAGGTTCGTGAATCGACCAGTGGTCAAGTCTTACTTCCCGACGAAGTAAAAATCTGTGAAAGTGAGTTATAGTCCCACTTTTAAAATCAGATATTTTTAGGATGAGAATACATGCAGTTTTATAAATGTTTTACGAAATAGACACAAGTAATCGAAACTACATTCTATGGTTGAATTATTAAACCGAATATGCCCCTTTTAGTTTGGTAGCCTAAGAATTAGGGAACTGGCCCCTAATTGACGCGAATCCTAAACGTAGATCTACGGGAACTAACCACCCCCATTCTGGAATTTGGAATGCTTTAGTACTTCAAGTTTATCATGTTCGATGGGTGTCCCGAAATAATGGGGATATTCTATATGCATCTTGTTAATATCGGTTACCAGGTGTTCACCATATGAATGATTTTTATCTCTATGCAGTTTGCGAAATGCCTGATATGAGATGTGTTATAAAAATGAAATCTTGTGGTCTATTATTATGATTTGATAATATATAGGTTAAACCTATAACTCACCAACATTTTTGTTCACGTTTTAAGCATGTTTATTCTCAGGTGATTATTAAGAGCTTCCGCTGTTGTATATTAAAATAAGGACAGGATTTGGAGTCCATGCTTGTATGATATTGTGTAAAAACGGCATTCAATAAACTTATTTCGATGTAATATATTTTTATTGTAAACCATTATGTAATGGTCGTGTGTAAACGTTATATTTTAGATTATCATTATTTGATAATCTATGTAATGTTTTTTTTTTAAACCTTTATCGATAAAATAGAAGTTATGGTTGTTTTAAAAATGAATGCAGTCTTTGAAAAACGTCTCATATAGAGGTCAAAACTTCGCGACGAAATCAATTAATATGGAACGTTTATAATCTATATGAACGGGATATTTCAATGAGCACCACTTGCGATTGATTCTAGAGCTCTTAAAGAAGGAAAAACTGTATGCTAAGTTCTTCAAGTATGAATTTTGGCTACGAACTGTACAATTTCTCGGACATGTAGTTGATTGTGAAGGAATACATGTTGATCCGGCAAAAATCACCGCTATCCAAAACTGGGAAGCGCCTAAGAGTGCGAAACATATTCGCCAATTTTTGGGACTTGCTGGTTATTATCGAAGGTTCATCAAGGATTTTTCTATTCTATCTAAACCTCTTACCAAGCTAACTCATAAGGGGAAGAAGTTTGAGTGGTACAAAGAACAGGAATCTGGTTTCAAGGTTCTGAAGGATTAATTGACCACAGCCCCAATTCTGTTGTTACCTGAAGGTACTGAATATTTTGTAGTCTATTGTGATGCCTTGAATCAAGGTTTTGGATGTGTTTTGATGCAACGTGAAAAAGTTATTGCCTATGCATCTAGACAGCTGAAGAAACATGAGAAGAACTATACCACACATGACCTGGAATTAGGAGCCGTGGTATTTGCACTAAAGATGTGGAGACATTACCTCTATGGGGTTAGAATCAGGGTGTATACCGATCATAAAATTCTTCAACATATCTTTGACCAGAAGCAATTAAACATGAGGCAAAGGCGTTGGATTGAGTTATTAAATGACTACGATTGTGAACTTCGATAGCATCCTGGCAAGGCGAATGTAGTAGCCGATGCCCTTAGTAGAAAGGTTCGTGCCAAACCGATCAGAGTCCGAGCTTTAAATATACGTATTCGTACGAATCTTACATCTCAAATTCGTGAAGCACAAGTTGAGGAATTTAAGGAAGAGAATGTCCAACTTGAGGGACTGAAAGGTCTCGAAAAGCAACTTGAACTCAAGGGAAACGGAACAAGGTATTTCAATAACTGAATCTGGGCCCCAATTTTCGAAAATCTACGAAAACTAGTCTTAGATGAAGTGCATAAGACTAGATATTCTATTCACCCAGGATCCAGTAAAATGTATCACGATGTGAAATAATTCTATTGGTGGCCTAATCTAAAGTCTGACATTGCTGATTATGTGAGCAAGTGCCTTACTTGTTTGAAAGTTAAGGCCGAGTATCAAAAGCCGTCTGGTTTGCTTCAACAGCCGGATATTCCGCAGTGAATGTGGGAATGTATCACTATGGATTTCGTTACTAAGTTTCCCAAGACTTCAAACGACAACGATACTATTTGGGTCATAGTGGATCGTCTCACTAAATCTGCACATTTTTACCGATCAAGGAAACCGACAATATGAAGAAAGTATCACAACTCTATATCAAAGAGATTGTCTCACGTCATGGAGTTCCTATCTCGATCATTTCTAATCGCGATAGCCGATTTGTTTCTAGATTCTAGAAAACTTTAAAATCTGCTCTTGGAACTCAACTCGACATGTGTACAACTTATCATCTGCAAACTGATGGTCAAAGTGAACGAACCATTCAGAAGTTGGAAGATATGCTACGTGCTTGTGTTATCGATTTTGGCAAAGGTTGGGATAGACACTTGCGTTTAGCTGAATTTTCTTATAACAACAGCTATCACTCAAGTATTAAGGCTGCACCTTTTGAAGCCTTATACGGACGAAAATGTAGATCCCCATTGTGTTGGGATGAATTAGAGGAAAAATAGTTAACTGGTCCTGAAATCATTCATGAAACTACCGAAAAGATCGTTCAGATTAAGAAACGATTAGAAATAGCCCGCAGCCAACAAAAGAGCTATGCTGATAAACGTCAGAAGGATTTAGAAATCCAAGTTGGTGATAAAGTCATGTTGAAAGTATCTCCTTGGAAGGGAGTCGTTCGTTTTGGTAAACGAAGCAAATTAAGTCCACGTTATGTTGGACCTTTCAAGATTATTAAAAGAATTGGTCCTATGGCATATCGATTAGAATTACCCACTGAGCTTGGTAATGTGCATGATGTATTTCATGTCTCGAATCTTAAAAAGTGTCTTGCTGATGATACACTTTTTATTCCATTGGATGATATCCGCATTGATGATAAAATGCATTTTGTTGAAGAACCGATAGAGGTTATGGATCCTGAGGTTAAAGGCTTGAAACAAAGCCCTATTCCTATTGTTAAGATCTATTGGAATTCACGAAGAGACCACGAGTATACCTGGGAACGTGAAGACCAGATGAAGCAGAAATATCCTCATCTTTTTCCAATTGCTGATACATCAGAGAAGTCTTCCTGAAACTTCGGGACAAAGTTTAAATTAACGGGGAGGTACTATAACAACCCTCATTTTTCCACTCTGTAATGAGTATAATGCCCCTAGGGTTCCATTGTTGTTTCGTACATTTTTATTAGGGTTGTTATCCGTACGTATTAAATGAAGTAATTAATACTCGTAATTAATGAACTAAACCCTAAACCTAATCATTTAGTGTAAACCCTAATCATTTAATGTAACCCTAACCCTAACCCTAATAATAATATTATTATTATTATTAAATGTATATACTACGTATTAAAATGTATATAATCTATATTAATGTAAATAAAATATAAATAAAATATAATTATGAGTAAATATATAAAATGATTAAGTAATGGGTTACAAATGCACATTTGTAAATTATATATAAAAAATATATGTATATATATGTGTACCAAAATATATAAATAAATATATAATAAATTATGATAAATAAATAAAAGAAAATAAAATGCATGTTTTCTAGATTGTTCTATAAAAAAATAAAAAAAGCCTAGGTCGGTCGAATTAAAAAAGGAAATTGTTTTTTAATTAAATTGATTTATCTTGCTCTCCAAGTAATTAAAATCTATAAATAAGGTGTAAAGACCCCGACCTAATCCTCCTGGACGAAGTCTTTAACATATGGTCCCATTGCGAGATACTGAACTCTACATGCCATGAACGACCCCATGTAATATCTTTAAAATGAGCAAATGCACAGCAGAAGACTTAATTCGTACCTGAGAATAAACATGCTTAAAAGTGTCAGCCAAAAGGTTGGTGAGTTCATAGGTTTATCATAACAATCATTTCAATATATTAATAGACCATAAGATTTCCGTTTACATAAACGTTTTAATAAAAATATTCTAAGTGGTTGAGCACTTGGTAACCATACTTAACATTTAATCAACGTCGCATATTCCCTTTATTATGAAATCTCACTACACTGTACCAAGTGTAGTCACTGAAACGAAGTACTGTGCAACCGTTGAATACTGGTCGTCCAGCCCGGTTGGGGTTGTCAGGCCCGATAGATCTATCAACATGATTCGCGTTTACAATACCACATGTAAATAGTAGTTACCAAGCTATTAGAGAAGATATGCAGAGTGGTACAACTCAATGTAGAATATATTTTTAAGTACTCGTGTCTATTTTGTAAACATTTATAAAAGCAGCGCATGTATTCTCAGCCCAAAAATATATTGCAAAAGCAATTAAAAAGGGAGCAAATGAAACTCACCATACTATATTTTGTAGTAAAAATACATATCACGACATTGAACAAGTATAGGGATAGCCTTGGATTCACGAACCTATATCATTTATATATTTATTAACACATATAATTGAAATCGAACAAAGTTTTATATTATTAGTGACATACTTGTTATCTTAGTAAGTTATATGTTATATGTATTAAATATGGTTTTATGTAACCAATTGTTATTTGGTAAATTAATATTAATAAAAAGTTGTATTAGCTTATAATAATAATAATAATAATAATAATAATAATAATAATAATAATAATAATAATAATAATAATAATAGTAATATTTTTAATAATAAAAATAATTACAATAATAATAACCATGATAATAATAATATGATAATCAAAATAATGATAATAAAATAATGGTACTTATAATAATAATAATAATAGTTTTTAATAAAATGATAAATTTAATAATAACGATAATGAAAATAATAATTTTGAATATAATACTTAATAATAATAATAATAATAATAATAATAATAATAATAATAATAATAATAATAATAATAATAATAATAATAATAATAATAATAATAAATATAATAATAATGATAAAGATAATAATAATAAGTTAATAATAATAATGAATAAATAAATATGTAACTACCTCAAAGAAGTAGCCCTAAAAAAAATAATGCCCAAGTCCGGATTTGAACCCGCGACATCCCGCTAACCCGATAACAATCTTAACCATTTCTCTGTTCGTGTACTTCTGAAATTATTACCATCCCAAAATATACATGACCCATAACGTCTCGTTCAAACCCACATGCCACTAAACCAATGCACCATTAGCTTGTTTCTATTTTTCACTCATTTGACTATATAATAATATGTATGTAACCATCTAATCTTCTTCATACACTTATATCATCATTATCATCAACATAATCATCTTAATCATAACACTCGTATCATATTCTACATATCATGATCATCATGATCATTTAACCTCCCAATGTATTCGTGTTTACTATCACCATATTTATCATCTTCATTTTCAATTTTCAACAGCAAGAAACTAGATCGTATACCTATGATACACTTTATATATTTGGCCCAATATACACAATTAACCTGCGGCCCAACTAGAAACATGAAGGTAACAACCCATCTGGAAACTAGTCCACGGCCTAACAACACATGAAATCATGGCCCGCCAATAGATGTGTTACGGTATAATTGGAAAACAACAGAAGTATACAGTTCGACATTAAAAAGAACAAAGATCCGATTTCTTTATTTATCCCATCAACTTAAACTTTTACGTTCCTTCTTTTAATCAATATAATTATATGATTTTATGTGGGGTTCGTCCGAAGTGATAAAACAAACGCAGCCATAATATTTAATTTACAAGTTGTACAAGTGACCAACTTCCTTAGGAAATTGTCGGCCATTACTCAAAAGGAGTTCAATCATCAAATAACCTTATTGTTTATTTTATTCTCATCATCACCTTTTCAACTTTTCCTTTTGGTGAATGAAGATGTTGGTGTTTGGGAGTATAAGTAGAAATCATGAACAACAGTAGCAAGAAAACACATGCTTCATCACCTTTATCTTTGTGTTAAACCTCGCAGAAATAGAGAGTAGCAGGATGTAGTAGGATATCGAGCAAAAGAAAATTTAAGGGGTGTTCATGGTGGTCGATTAGAAACAGCAAAACAGAAAGGGAGAGTGGGTTTTTTTTTTAGAAGAAGGGAATAGTAGTAGCGAGCAGAATGTTTTAAAAGTGGTGGTTGTTTGGGTTCGTTAGCCATATAAACAAAAACAGAATATAAAAATAAAACGTGGGTTTGTGATGGTTGTCCCGGTGGTGTTCAAGGTTTTCAAGGTGGCCGGTGGGTTTCATGAGGAAGAAGAAGCAAGAAATATGAAATGGGTGTTGATATGTTTTCGAGAAATAGAACATAATGGTGATATAGCAATAGTAGTAATCAAAACAGACGTGTAACTTGTGATGGTGATCAATTGATTAAATGGGTTTTTGATGGTGGTTTTAAAAGTGAAAGATGGCAGGTTTGATGGTTAGAGTTGGTGGCGGTTGTGGCCTCGTTAGGTTTTATGAAGAAGAAGAAGGTGGTGCCCTCGGTTAAATTATTTTATTTGATATATGTGTTTATATGTATATCGTGTATGCTTGTAATTGTAAATATAAAGTGTAAGATTCTAATGATGTAACACCCCGCCAAAATCGCAATTGAGGCGGATGTTTACTCTGGTCCCAGTGCTCGGCTTGACTTCTATGAAACAGCAGAGTTCTACAGCGGAAGCAATATATCTAAGTACCTAAGACAAAACATGCTTAAAAGTGTCAACCAAAAAGGTTGAGTGAACAACATAGGTTTAATAGTTATAACAAGTTTTTAGACCACAAGATTTAATAATAAGGTTCAATCAGTTCGGTAGTAGTGCTGAGGTGTATGATATCGAGAATAAACAAAGTTACCCCTGGACACCTTGAACTGTCAGTGTCGTTTAATCATTATTATGTAACCAAAGACCAACGGTCAAATGGTTAGAGACGTCACTCTCAATAGCGCTATTCACAATAACTAAGCTTACCAAAATTCCAGTAATTAACGATATCATGGTAGGGATTTAGCATGAATCAAAGCATGCAGCACAGTTTGAACTAATCAAAAGAAAGTTTTCATGTAATTGTGTCTAAGCGTAAAACAGTTTGAAAGCAAGCATGTATCTCACCCCAAAGTTCAAAATAAGTAATAGAAACAGTTAAAAAGTGGGACTATGAAGTTCACCTTAATAGCAAGCAAGCAAATCCACGCAAGTAGTATGAATGGAATGTGTAAGCAGAGATCTCAACCTAGAGATATAATATTCTATTAGGTAATGTCTAATAGACATATAGCTTGTTTATTAATATAGTAAACTATATTAACAGTGACCGTTTCCGAGAAAAGTTATATTTATATGAATGATAATATACTTAGTGTTATAAGTGTTACTATATAGGTATGTGTACAAGTTATACCAATAATAGTATTATTAATTACTTTAATCAATTACTGTGTATCTTATCATAATATGTTACGTGTATAATTATATCTATGTGATACATACATATATTCTTTATTCATTATTATTCATGTATGTGTTCATAACTATACAATATATTTATATATACATTAGATGTTACATATAAATAGGTGTAAGATGATACATATATATATACTCATTACTTTTTATTATTAAGTTTACTAACTTATGTATCTTACATAATGCACATTCATACATACATTCACACGTACATATACATACTTATATACACATACATATACACGTATGCATATATTTACATATACACACACACATATACATATAGTGTATTAATGCACATATGTACGTATGCATACATGCATGCACGTAAAACATGATCATATCTATGTTACGAAACAACAATCATAACCTAATTCTTTTGATCACAATATTTATAACTTAACATAAAATTATAGGTTTTCAACTTAATAACTAGTAGTCTTTCTAGCCAATATCAATTTATAATCTCTAACTATCTTTTCTAACTAATTAACCACCTTTCACAAAAAATCATAACCATTATTATTATTACTAATCAACTTTAATTAACCTACTTAACCTTTTAATCAAAACATCATTAACCATATTCCTACATAAAATCACAAATCTTTAACCTTATTAATACTTCATGATCAATTCAAAATTCATAATCAAAATCTTCATCTTATTATTAACGATTAATTATAATACGTGATCATAATCTTCAACTAATATTAACTAACTTCATGATCATACCTAAATCAACCTAGTATCTTATTAACATAAAATCATGACTTTATATCATAATAACTAATCATCTTTTTAGCCATAATCAATTCGTATTCATAACCTAAACTTTTCACATTAAATCATAATTCCTACTTGATTTTTTTTAACATTACAAAATGACCTTAATAGCCATGATCATACTTAATATATTACTTATTAATATACTTGTATATATACTCATATAAATAACTTAAAAGTAATAAATTCATATGCATGATTAAGCTAGGGTTTATTAGCTATACCTTAGGGTTTAAGACCAAAGATTGGTGATGGGTTTGGTACGTACAGAAAACAGAAAACAAGCAGGCTGCAGCACAGCAAGATCTCGACCTAGTATGGAGTCTGTTTTGGGTCAGAATACTCGACAGAACAGAAGACAGATGCAGCAGCAAGTTTAGCAGCAATAATCGATCAGGAAGAGGTTTTCTTGGGCTGTTGGATCACGACAGGAAGATAGAAAAACAAACAACAATTAATCAACCACTATGGGCTGTTATGGGTCGAACAAATACAGCAGAAACAGAAAAGAAACTTACTAAATTCCTGGCTGTTTTGGACTGAACAGAAATAGCAGATCAAGCAGGCGAACTTGCAGCAGGAAAAGAGATGAATTCGTGCAGGTTTGAAGGGCTGTAATGGTGGTGTTTTATCGATGCAGGCTGAAGGTTCTTGAGGGTTTTTAGTCGACAGAATTTTGAGGGAAACAGGAGAGAAATAGTCGACAGGAACTGAGGGAAAATTGGATACAGGATCGATTGTTTTGCAGGTGATTTTGTGGTGATTAATCCTGAAAACCACGATGGTTTATATAGATGTTGAAGGTTTCCTAATCCTTCACAATTTGTATTAGGCTAGGATTAATCAAACTTAGTGATCAAGTTATTAATCCCTTATCAATCTACATAGCCGATACTTGATGATCAATGTATTTATTTCTTTTTTTTTTATAAAACCGTGATTCTTATTTATTTATACATATTTATATATTTTTTTTATACAGCATACTTAATAATTTAAATATATTATTATTTTTTTTATATAAATATTATTATTATTAATATTAGGGTTATTTTATTTAAATACATTTTATTTATTTATTAAACCCTAATCTTTTATAAATTTTTATTTGTTCCAATTAGTTTGTATCAATTTTTAATAGTTTTAAAATGTCTCATTTAATTTATGATGTATTGTTTATATTATTTATTTAGTATTAAGGTTAGGGTTTTAATATTCAATATTAAATGGGGTTAGGGTTTAGTAGTTAATAGATAAGGTTAGGTTTAGGGTTTTATATCATATTAGGGTTTTATAATAATTACGATCATCTAATGAAAGTATAAATGTTCGTTTGTCGAAATGGATAACAACCCTAATGTTGATGCACAGAATATGACGTTGAAACCCTAAGGACAACTTGGTAAATTCGGAAGGGACAAGTGAGGGTTGTTATAAATGATAAGGAGAAAGAACAAAAATAGTAAATTTAATAATTCATCAAATATTTCATCTCACAGTACAGCAGCATAATATCTAAGATATTATTTTGTGCTTCTTTGCTAAACAGTTACACATAAACATTTATTTTTAGATCCTTCAGACAATTGTATCAAATTTGTTTAATAATGATCGAATCACAAATGAGTGTTATTCACAAAATATATATTCTCTATACATTATTTATATATATAAATATGTTTTTAATTATATATATATATATATATATATATATATATATATATATATATATATATATATATATATATATATATATATATATATATATATTTACATAATTAACTCTAATAATCATAATATATAATATTTCAAATTATATATCCAATTACCATTTATATATATACACGCATATCTATTTACAATTAATTGTTCGTGAACCGTCGAGAATAGTCGAAGGTCAATTGAATATATGAAGCAGTTCAAAATTTTTGAGACTCAACCTAACAGACTTTTCTTATCGTGTCCAAAAATATAATATCGTATCGAGAGTTTGGTTCAAAATTAGTCAAAATTTTTCAGGTCGTGACATAAGGCCTTAACCCCTCATAATTTTTACATCAAATTTTTGGGAGCTCTCAAACCCTAGAAAAAAAATTGTGAGTTCTTTTCTTCTTTTTCTTTCTTTTTCTTTTTCGTTTTTTCTTTCTTTTTTTCTTGTTTCTTTTTCAGCCGAAACCCCCCAAAAAACAAATAAAATACTTTTGCACTTTAATTTTTTTTAAATTCATGGTAATTAGCTATATGATGAATAAGTTTTATAAAAATTTATTTTACAGAAAATTAATTCATTTTTTATTATTTTTATTTTTGTTTATGTTTATTCTCGGTCGAATATATATATATATATATATATATATATATATATATATATATATATATATATATATATATATATATATATATATATATATATATAATTATGTATTGAGTTTAATAAATTATAAATTGTGCATGTTAATTATTAGTATGTAATATGAGATCTAGGAAAAATAATATTTCTGATTTTTAATATGTTTTTATATTTTTAATAATTAAAACATGTTATTTAATCTATATATATATATATATATATATATATATATATATATATATATATGCGTATATGTATTTATTTATAAATAATACGAAAAAGACTATGTAAGCTATACAGATATTTTTCCAGTAAATTACGATATTTAATTTAATTATTTAGGTCAGAATATAATTTATTTAAACCAGTAAATTATGATATTTAATTTAATTATTTAGGAAAAAGACTATTTAAGCTATACAAAAATTCATAATAAAAATATATACGTTAAATAAAAATAAATAAATAATATTTCTGAGTTCATAAACTTTGTCTAAATCTGAGAAAATTATAAAAATTAATTTATGGATCGAATTAATAATTATTATATAATTAAACTCTATTATTATGTAAATAGAAGGTAAATAAGGAAAAAAATGTAAAATTAAAGAATATTTTTATAAATATTTTTCTACAGGTTATTAAACTATAAGAAATGTATAAAAATTATAAAAATAATTATTTAGGTTTATTTAGTATTTTATGTAGAATTAAATTTGTTTTGTGATTAAATCAAGAATAAAAACAAATATAAATAAAAAATTGTAATAAAAAAATTTCTTAAATTTTTTCTGATTTTTTTTATATTTAAATAAGACTATAAAATTATGTATATGATTCTTAGGTATTTAGTTAATTATTTAGGTATTTATGGATTATATTGGATTAATAAAGTGTTATATTAATAAGTATCTTGTAAATTAAATAACAAATAATATAACACATTTATGTTATATATATTGTATGAGATAGTGATTAGTATTATAAATATTAATTAATCCAAGTCACAAGATAGTAATAATAGCTTGAATAATAATGCATATATAATTATGAAACTATTAATAGTTATATAATACTAATAGTAACTGTATATATATATATATATATATATATATATATATATATATATATATATATATATATATATATATATATATAATTAACTTAGTTATATAATAAAAGTTTATACACCTATAACATGTGAAGGTTATAATCAAGATAACGTGCACTATATACGAAACTCACCGCTACATATGGCCTACGGTGGTCCTTGTTGCCTTATGGGAACCGCTTGTGGATTTCGAATGCCAAGACATAGATTCTGGTCAAGAATCCTTTGCGCCCGATAACAACTGATCATTAGATTGACTTGTATGATAGCAACGAGATTTGAGAAAATTTGTACAACGTCTTGCTAAGGATTATAACCCGAACTTTCTATAATTGGAAAGTTACTAAAAGTGGAAACTTTCCATGCATAGTAACCTTTCCGAAAATGGAATTTCTTTTAGAAAACCATTATCATTAGTATAGTTACTATACTTATGTATATTAGACAACGTCTGATCGTACATTCTATCTCTAGGTTGAGATCCCGATCACATTCTTCCGTTCAATTCATTTCGCTTGTGGAATAACTCTTCTGTGCTACTAAGGTGAACTCATAGCCTCACTTTTTTACATATTTTATTGTATTTTATAAATCTTGGGGTGAGGCACATGCTTGTATTTTAAATGATTTACAATTTAGACACAAGTGCCTAAACTTTTTGATGTGCAACTTTGTAAGACTTTTATTAACTTGTATTGATTGTATCTTTACATGCAAATTCCCGCCATAATATCGTTAATTGCGGGAATTAAAATGTTGCAAGCTTAATTATTGTGAGTAGGCCTATTGAGAGAGATGTCTCTACCCATTGACCGATCGTCAAGGGGGTACATAATAATGATTACCGACACCCGTACAGTGTCAGGGGTTAATGTTTAGCTTGATATTATAACTCATGGCATATTGAATATTTTGATGTTTTGAAATAAATCTTGTGGTCTAAACTTATTAACTATTAAACCTATGATGTTCACTCAACCATTGTGTTGACATTTTAAGCATGTTTGTCTAAGGTGAAGAATAGCTTATGTGCTGCCCTATGTTGCTTTCTTGCTGTTGCATTGGAGTCCACATTAATTATATTTTAGCATTTGGTAAACATTTACTACATTTGGGTTTACCATACAAAACATTTCGTTTTCCGTTGCAATTGAATTATTGATTTTATTAACCGTCTCATTTAGAGTCGTTCTCGTTTATATAACTGTGTGATGATATTGGAAAAGTCATATTTACCCTCGACCCTGTTTGCGGGTATGACAGGACAGGAGGAAGGTTTTGAAACCATCGCGTTCCAACAGGTTCTGTCGCGTACCACGACGTGCCTAGACGCGACCCATTGACCCAAAACGCGATAAAAGGCCTGATCACCCAAATCTATAACATTTAAACTATATACACTCGATCACGGTTAATATTAAATGTTTACAAGGTAAAATGCATACCTTTAGACCATGTATGAGGAAACGGGATGTTACAAGAAACCGAATGTTAGTCCATTAAAAATTTTCATTCATGTTAACTTCAAACTTTGGAAACTTCACATTTTTATTATGTCAAGTTTATCATTTTTCATCATATATCAAGATCGAGTGAATTTTGAACATTTTTGAGACTTACCGAATCTGCACTGTTTGGTTGTCAGATTCGGTATTATGCTAAAAATAGCATTTATTCATGAAAAATCAAATCTTTTTGGATTTTAATCTTTTCAAATTTTTTATGAGTTTTCTAAAATCAATATTTGTACTCATAAAATTTTGAAATATCAACAAAGCATAAATCTTCAGTGATACCAATTGTTAAAACGGGTTGCATACTGAGATGTATACAAGCTAAAGTGAATTTTGTCATTTAGAAACACAAGTTTTTATGAATTCACTTTTGAAAATCAATTTTCTTTTTCATTTCTTCCTTTCTCCCCCTGAAAATGTGATATACAGTTAAGTAAATTACCATTTTGATCAACCATTAGAAAATTTAATAACTCACCCTTGAAAAAAGATATCCATCAGTTACCTCCCCCTATCGTAGCTATTGAAATATAAGCATAGGGAGTTAACATGAAAGCAAAATATACTCCCCCTAAACACAAGATCCCAGGTCTAAGTACCAATTGAAGGAAGGAAACTAAGCACTATACTCCACTATGCCAATTTGTTGTATCAAAAACTTTTTCCTAACTTCATCTAAAGGTTTAGTGAACATGTCGCCTAATTGCACCTATGTAGGCACGAAGTATAATTCTATATTTCCCTTTTCTACATGGTCCTTGATAGAGTGATAACGAATATCTATGTGTTTGGTCTTAGAATGCTGGACCGTGTTGCTAGTAATTGCAATTGCAGTTTGTGAATCACTGTATATCGGGGTCTTAGTGATCTTAAAGCCATAGTCTAATAGTTGAGTTTGCATCCACAAAACTTGAGAACAATAGTGAGTTGCAAAAATATACTCAAACTCAGCTGTTGACAATGAAACACAATTTTGTTTCTTGGATGACCAACCAACTAACATATTCCCCAACATCTGAATTGATGCAGATGTGCTTTTTCTATCAACTTGAAAACCACCATGATCCGCATCCGTATAAGCAGTGAGATTGAAATCAGATCCATGAGGATACCAGATTCCAAGGTTAGGTGTACCTTTAAGGTATTGAAAAAATCTAACCACCGCTTTGGAGTGTGATTTCTTAGGGTTGGACTGAAAGCGGGCACAGACAGTTACAACAAGTGTAATGTTTGGTCTACTCTCAGTCAAGTACATGAATAAGCTAACCATGCTTCGATAAAGAGTTATATCAAAGGGTTCCCCATTTTCATCAGCATTTAACAAAGTCCTCATTGAGGTTGACATTATTCTCAAATCAGTCATTTTAAAATGTTTTAGCATATCGTTAATGTATTTTGTTTGAATGATAAAAATGCCATTTGGTAAATGTTTGACTTGTAACCCCAAGAAGAAATTGAGCTGTTCAAGCATGCTCATTTCGAATTTGTTGGCCATAAGGTCACCAAATTCTTTGCATAATGTCGGGGATGTAGAACCAAACATAATATCATCAACATAAATTTGAACCAAGAGAATGTGATCGTGGTTTTTA
Organism: Rutidosis leptorrhynchoides; assembly: GCF_046630445.1. NCBI lineage: Eukaryota > Viridiplantae > Streptophyta > Magnoliopsida > Asterales > Asteraceae > Rutidosis > Rutidosis leptorrhynchoides. The sequence goes on along the minus strand of NC_092333.1, from coordinate 388,282,751 downwards.
CGGATGAAGGGCGTTGTATCAATTATTCCACGAGAGAAGCCATTTTCAAGCAAATACTTTGTCAAGGTCCCGTACCATGCACGTCGTTCTTGCTTTAGACCATACAACGCTTTCTCTAAGTAGTGGACGTGGTTTGGATGAACATGATTCACAAAGCCTTCTGGTTAATCAACATAAACTTCCTATTGAAGATTACCATTCAAAAAAGCAGTTTGGATATCCATTTGAAACACCGTGAACTTCATATGAGAAGCATAAGAAAGAAAAAGACGAATAGCCTCAATCCTTAAAACCGGAGTAAATGTCTTATCGTAGTCAATAACCTCTTGTTTTCGTTATCCTTTGGCTGCAAGACATGCCTTATTCCTAACCACAACCCCATCAGAATCTTTCTTGTTCTTGAATATCCACTTAACCCCGATTGGTCGTTGAGTCGCTGGCCTAGGAACTAATCGCCAAACTTTCAAATGTTCAAATTGACCTATCTCTTCTTGCATAGCTATCACCCAGTTAGGATCAAGTAAGGCTTGAGCAACTGAAGTTGGTTAAATCATACTAAGAAAGGCAGTATATAAACACATACTCCGAGTAAACCCTTCGAATTGAGACTGGAGAAGTAGTATCACCAATAATAAGATCAATTGGATGAATTTTAGTCCATCGATTGGTATGTGGAAGAGTTCCAGTATCAGTGATATCCATTGAAACATCGACTGTTGTTGATGTTGAGCCAAGATCCTCTTGTTCTGAAGTAACATTGTCTAATGGGTCCATTTGAGTTTATGGAGAAACAACTGAAATAGAATCATCGGATGCATCTTGAACCAGACCAAGATTAGCATATGGAGGTGGGGGAGGTTGAAGAAGCAATAGGTGAATCAGTTGGTGTTGTATCTTCATCATAGAGACATGGTTGTGTCTCCATAGTGATTGTGTTGGTGTTTTCAGTACGGCATGATCATCTGAATTCCGTTAAGGAGAGTAGAGAGTATCAAACAAGATATCCAATTACTCTGTAGTAACCGTAGGAACACCCTTCTTCAAGAAAATTGTGTTACGTGTGGAAGAAGTAGTAGCAAGGTTAGGATCGGGTTTTGAACTGAGTTGTTCAAAAGCCATTCCCAAAAACTCATCAAAACGAACATTGATGCTTTCCTGTATCATTCGCGTTCTTTTATGATAAACATGATAAGCCACTTTGTTCGACGAGTAACCGAGAAATATGGCCTGATCGCCATGAGCATCAAACTTTCTGAGGCTGTCAAAGTCGTTAAGAACATAGCATATACAACCAAATACACAGAAATATTTAACGTTCGGGCATCTACTATATAGAAACTCATAAGGAGTTTTATTAAAAAGTTTGTTTATGATACAACGATTTTGGGTATAACATGTAGTTGAAATACCCCCCCCCCACACACACACACACACACACATTTTCAGAGGCAGTTTGGAGTAGGCAAGCATGGTTCAAGCTTCCTCGCACAACATACGGTTACGTCGTTCGAATACTCCATTATGTTGAGGGGTTCTTGCAGCAGAGAACTGGTATTCAATGCCTTGGTCTTTCAAGTAACTATCAAGCAGGTCATTCGTAAATTCTGTCCCATTATCAAATCGGATGCTCTTAACATGTTTGTTAAAAGAGCGTTGAGTTTTCTTCATAAACTCAATGATAATCGCGGGGGTTTTAGAATTAGTCCTCAAAATAAAAATCCATGTAAATCGAGTATAGTCATCAACAATGACAAGCACATGTTTCTGGCCATCGAGGCTAGAAACCCTCATGGGTCCACATAATTCCATATGCAATAATTGCAAAGACGTTGAAGTACTAGGGACTTGCTTAAGCGGATGATTAGTCCGGATAAGTTTACCCATTGCAAATGATGGACACACATGATGCTTATCATATTGAAAGCTAGGAATACCATCAACCAAGTCTTTAGAGACTAGTCGATTGATTCCCTTGTAATTCAGGTGTGACATCCAGTGATGCCATAATCACGAATTTTCTTTTGTGGAATGTGCAACTAAACACAAGTTACCGTGTGTTGGCGCATAATTGAGGTTAATAGTGTATAGTGAAGCACAACGTTTACCAACAAGGAGATTGTTTCCATCGGTAGATTACACCCAGCATTGAAGATGTTCAAATAAGAGTTTGAAATCTCCATCGCAATATTGGCTCACACTAAACAAACTACAACCCAAGCCTTCAATGTATGAAACCCGTTTGATTGTTATGCCATTTTTCACATAATCTCTATAACACGTTAACGCCCCAATCTTATCATTTCCAAATGTAACTGTTCCTAGGAATTTGTCAACGAATATGACAAGCAAGGATTTATCGTCCGTCATGTGTCGAGAACAACCGGAGTCGATATACCACACACAAACATCGAAACCCTGTAAACGTTAATTTTTTTAGAGTTTAGGAACCCAAAGTTGCTTGAGTCCTCTACGGTTAGTACCAACAACAAACTTTGGATCACAAATATATGTAACACATAATGCGTCATGCAATTTAGACTTTCAAGCATCATTCAAAAGCACATTACATGTAGCATCATAAGTAATCTCAATTTTTACATGATCATCAGAAGTCTTAACACACAACTTATTCCTAGTAGATGTTTTGTTTACAGAAGAAAAGGAAATACATGAGATGGTTTCCTAGGTCAACTAGAAGATTTCTTGGTTTTGTTTGCTACTTTCTTAGTCCTTGATTTAGGAAGCCATACAGACTTGTAATTCAAGTTTGGATTATAACCTGTGACACGATAAACACCTTTGTCAGTTAGACGTCCAAACATTTTAGTTGACATTTCAGATGATTGAATTTGCAAAACTTCCATTTTGATTTTACGTTCCTTTGCATCATACTCACTCAAATCAAGTTTTGGACTCGTGTGTTGTTTTGAAGACTTCACTGGTTTCTTTAAAAGACTTTCCTTTGTATATTTTGACATTAACATCATAGGAAATTTTTCAGTAGAATAAGAACCATCTGGATGATGAACCTTCTTAACAACAACTTGTTTCGAAGGTGCAACATTTGAAACATTTTTCTCAAATTGAGAACGTAAAGGATTTTTAAGAATGGTGATGGGTTTAGAAACATTAGTTTGTGTTTTACCCTTAACCTTCTTACCAATCCCACCAGCACACTCAGAAACGTTATTCACACAAGTAGAAGTCATTTGTGGTGTGTGTGCTTTTGAAGAATCATGCTTATGTCTGTTAGCCTGCTTTAGTAGAAGTATCTTACGATTTAAACTTTGAATCTCAAGGCACAAGTCCTCAACAGAAACTACAACTTCACCTCCCCTAAAAGTATAAGTGCATTCTTTCCTAGGAAGTGGCCGAAGTTTATCACACATATTAAGCATTTGCTAAAGTTTGACATCTATGTTGTAATTCAATATTTTCTCTTTCAAGTTTATCAACTAGATAATTCAAATCTATCTTTTCAGGCTTTATTTCATTTGGTTCTACCTTTAGTTCAACTTTTGGTTCTACCTTAGGTTCGACCTTTTTATCTAAAGCCTTGTGACCTAGTGATTTTGACTTAGAAAGTTTCAACTTGTTTTCTATGTTGTCTAATTTTGTTTCAAACTTTTTGGTTAAGTCATTAAGTTCATGTGCTAGGTCTTCACCGATTTTAACTTTAGAAACAGGACATGCATTTAAGGCCGGTAGAGTTGGTTTTGCTTCAATATCAAGTGTCACACTAGAACTAGGGTTGCTAAAAACCTCATTTTCTAGTATCAAGATGTATTTCTCTAGCATGAGTGTAAGAATGTAAACCAATCTACGTGAAGGCACATAATCATCATTTTGTATATTCTGTTCATGTTCGACTAGTTCATGTAAGAAACTAGGATGTGATTTACCCAATTTAGCATTAATCTTTTCATACATCAAGTTGATTTGATAATATTTCTTAGATGAACGATTAGCAATAACATTATCAAAATCATCATCAGATGAATGAACAAAATGATATGGTAAACCAACTTTAAAGTAATCAGAATGATATAAGCCAGAAATCATTTTGGAAATATCATCCAACGTCTTGGGATCTTCATAACCAACCCCCACTTATCACCCTGAATTGTTTTCAGTCTATTCATAAAGATTGTTTGCTTTGAAAGTTCCATGTTAATGATAGCGTTTGATTGCTCTGTTCGATAAAGTTTTTCCTCATATCGAGCAAATTGAGCTTTCATTTGAAGAGAATCTTTAGTGAATAGTGAAATTTTAGTTTTCTTTTTAATTATGGTTTTTCTTCCAATTGAACAATTTTCTTGTTTAACTTGGAAATTGTGGGTTCATGTTGTTCTTTAAGGTCAGAAAGATCTTTTTCTAAGAATTGTACTTTCTCCGCAAGACGTTCGGATTTCAAACGATAATTTGTTCTTTCAATCTTAATTTGAAGTATTGATGTTTTAAGTTCTTCCAACTCAATGTCCATGGAGCTGAGTTGGGATCTCAATCGATTCACTTCCAATTGTGAATTGGATGAAGAAGAAGATTTAGTCTCACTTAGTTTTATTTTCTCTTTCAAAACTTTGTTTACAGATTTTAAACCTTTTACCTATTTTGACATTGAGACTAAATTCTTCATCATGTCATTTTGCATTTTCATAAAAACAGTTGGGATCTCAGTAAATTGTACCTCATCATCATCAGATGTTGAGTCAGAGTTCTCCATTGCTTCCTTTGCTTTGATAAGCTTGGTCACCTTGCAGACATTAGCATGTTCCACCTCGGATTCTGAATCATCCGTCCGATTGAACCAAGCATCATCAACCGGTTTCAGCTCTCTCCCAGTCTCCATAACCTTTGCCATCAACATTTTCTTCTTGTAGTAAGCTACGTCCTTCTTCTTAGGCATTTTGAATTCACGGGAGAAATGGCCAGCTTTACCACAATTATAGCAGACTGAATCATCCTTCTTGGTATCATCAGCATGTTGATATTTTGAGGAATCAGGTTTCTTGTGGTAGGAGGGAGAAGATGAATGCTTGCATTGGTTGCTTGATTTGTCTTTAAACTTGTACTTGTTCAGAGCTTTGGTGAATATAGCAGCCATCTTGACTAGTTCAAGGTGAGAATCATCAACATCTGAAAGGTTGAGCCTTTCAGAATTAGTTAATTTTTCAACAAGTACTTTCTTGGATAAGCTTTTGAAAGTAGTGTAAGATTTTCTCTACTTTTTTGCAATGAGGGCAAGTGGATCACCCGAAGAAGACTCTTTCCTTTCCTCTTGAAGTTTAGACACGGCTGGTTGATAATGCATAAGGACTCCAACGAGCTCATGAATAATCAGCTTATCAATCACTTTGGTAGATCGAATGATGGTTCCATAAGGAAGCCAATCAGAATTGAGCTTTTTGAGAAACTTCATGTCGATCTCAGCATTTACTTTAGTAATCTTGCACCTTTTTAACTCATTTAGAACACCATTGAAACGTCTGTAGGTATCCTTGAGAAGTTCTTCAGGTTCCTGCTTGAAATCTTCATAAAGTCCTAGAGCCTTATTCAGTTTGGTAACATCAGACATGTCATAACCTTCTTGTTGTCTGTTGATCTCATCCCATATGTCTTTGGCAGTAGTGCTGCTGTCAACATTTTCAAACAACTCATACGGGATGCGCTTGCATGATGACATTTTTAGCTTCAATATCACCCTGAGCTCTCTCACGTCTCTCTCCAGAAGGTTCATAGACTTGAATTGGCATACCAGTTTCCAGATGGAATTCTGCAACTGGACCTTCTTTCAAAGAAGCCCATATGTATTTTGCCTTCTCACCCATGTAGTCTATGTACTGAGTGATACGATGAAGCCATTGGTTGTACTTGCCATCAAACAACACAGGAGGTCTAGAATCTGATCCAATAATTAATGTATATTGAGTAAACATATTGACAAAATCTGAGGTAGATTCCATAAAGATTCAGTATATAACAAAATCCAAGATTCAGGCTCAGTAAAATCTAACAAAATGTCAGATTCGGTTTTGGCACTGTAGCAGATTCGAGTTTGGTATCTGGTTCGGTACTGTAGCAAATTCGGTATATCAGATTCTTTATCAGAAACTGACAAAAATGACAAGTATCTCACACAGATTCGGTAAATACAGAATTTGAAGCCTTAGAACACTTAAACCGAAAAACATATCAAGTATATCTGAGATTCGATTTCGGTATCTGAGATTCGGTTTCGATATCTAAAATTTAGCTCGAATCTCCATAATCTTTGTTGTAAAGCTGTAATAATGATTGAAACACTTTTTAAATACACCTAATAAACCTTCGTTGAGCTTTTCACACAAATATGAACATCAGATTATCAAATTCGATGATACTGAATGTGATTCAATCTAACCCAATGTGTTCAGATCTGTAAACTTCAATATCTGAATCGATATAGTGATGTAATATCACTCCGTGAACGCTCTGATACCAAATTATATGATAGTTCAGATTCAGTATAAAGGTGAACAGATTCGGTCTTAGAGAGTTTCGGTAAAATTACATTTCACAGCCTCTTAAACTCAGTTACAATGCAAAGGCTATCTAATTAGGACTACTAAGGTTCCTTATATAGCCCTCTTCTAAGAAACCATCTATTTAGCTTATTTCACATTAACACTATACACCTTTGGGGTCCTAATAATGTTGATGATGTGGTTGAAGATGTGATAGCTGAAGAATTCCTAACGTATCAGAATGATAAAAATGAAGATCTTCCAGGTTGTGATGAGCTGTTCAGAACAAATGATGACTTATTAAATAGAAGGTCTGAAGAGAAAGAAAAAACTGAGGCTTTGCCCGAGGGGTTTTTGCCGGTAAAGTTTAATAAGAAGAAAGTTGAAGTATTGGAGGATGAATGGAAGATACTGTTGCGAATAAGGAAATATTGTGAAAAGCCAAAGCTTGATCCAAAATACTTAGAAATGATTAATATGAAGAAGGGTCAATTTGCAAAAGGAAGAATCATAGCTTGGGCGCACATTGAAGAATTCAACATGTTTGTGATAAAGAGGGAGTTTGGTGTTGATTATATCAAGCATGGACATGAGTTCAAATCACTGCCCTATTACGAGCTCATGCAAATTGCAAGGCTGAGGATGCTTTATTGTGGGGTTGATGATAGATCTTCAGTATTGTTGAAGAAGATTATGAATGCATTTAGGTCAAAGGATTGGGAAGATTTTAGGCTACAGTTTCCGAGGATCAGCTACAGGGTTGATCCTAAAATAGGTGAATCTCGAAAAATGGTGAAGTACAAGCCTGCGAAGATGATGATGAAAGTTCCTTTGAAAAGGATGCTGCGGAATTTTAGTCAGAGATTCAAATGGTGGTAGTATGATAACCGATCAGAGGAAGTTGTGATAGTTTTGGAAAAGAAGACCGAGAGTGATGAAGACAACATTCGTGTATTGGATTCAATCTGGTTGCAAAACTGTACAGAGGCTGATATTTTTACTTTGTACTACAACCGAATGTAATATCGCATGGAAAACAAAGTACCGGCTGAGCAGTATGTTAAGGTTGCAAAGTTGTGCTATTTGAACAATGTGGTTACGGATCCTTATGAATGAGAAGATGACTAAAGACTTTTGATAGAACTAGGTCTTAGGGGGAGTTTGTTGGTGCATGTAATCCCCTTTATTGTTTAATACTCATTCTATTGTTTAGTACTTGTTATAATTCAGTCATGTAATGTGAACACTTGTGTGTTTGAATATTGGCTATCGTTTATTAGTGATTATTGCATTTAACCAATGCCGAAGGATGGTTTTAGAGTTGTTTGGTTGGAAACTCTGGCCATCAACCGATGGAAGGCACCATCGGTTGAGGGACGTGGACCATCGGCCAATGGTCAAAAACCATCGCCCGATGGTCGTTGCAGACTCCTATAAATAGAGGTGTCGGGTTTCTTTGTTAGTTTACGAACCCTACACCTCATAGCTCTCATATTACAGACTGTTGTCGTCCTTAAACATAACCCAACTTAATACAAACCCTTAGGCATCGATTTAATTAGCATGTAGTTGGTTTATTCGATCACAAAGCGTAATCGTATTCGTCTAAACCTAGGTTATTGTTTCCCGCCTTTAATCTAGTGTTTTACGTTTGATCTATGATCCAATATACGTCTACAGATCTGCCATCGAACGATTGGGTAGGTGTGGTCCCATTTCGTTACCAACAATGTGAGCAATTGATTTCAATAACTGATGTTTTCCCGCCACTATCAGCGCAAACCCAAAAATTAATTTTACAGCCACCTTCATCCCCAACCCTAACCCTAACCACAAAATCAGTTTTTAAAAAATCTAAAGTGGGTTTCATATGCAAAGTTCTAGTTCTTACATATTGGATACCTAAATAGAGCGACTGAATATTAGATAATGAAGAAACAACAACAAAAAAGGGATATATAATTGCGATAACATCTGTTAATTAATTACTTCAACATAAACAAATAGGTGAATGACGTACGAAAAAGAAAGTGGTGATAGGGACTGCAACTTTAATGGTCATGGTAATGAAAACCATTTCTTGAATTTTTAAATGAGAAAGGAAAATGCAAGGGTCTCATGGAATTTTTAATGGTTTCATGTGGGTATATAATTGTCGTATGTTATGACGAATGATGTATATAATTTATACGGATGAGTTATATAATTTTGTTTTGTTTATATTTGTAATTGTGATTGTAATTATAATTGTGATTTTTTATGTTTGGATTTGGATTATATTTATTGGAATTAAATTATATAACTGAAAGAAATTAGGGTTTATTAACTTTATATAGGATTAAGGGATGATGATGAAGGTGTTGAAGGGGAAATATGAATTGACGAAAATACCCTCACATGTTATGCACATCCCACCACCTAACATGATTTCTTTAACGTTCTCTGGATTAAGGGATTAACCCCTGAACATATGCAAACATGAGTGACCAACTACATAAAAAATAAACATAAGCAGCTATCATGTAATTATGAGCAAACGTCGGGAACCAGCTGCGTAATTTTGTCTTTTTTAATATATATAACTGTTTAGCGTTTTCTGTCAAAAATAATGTAGTAAATTACAAATCAGGTCACCCAGTGTTTTGCGTAAGCTCTGAACGTAGCAATCTGTTTTAAGCCCTTAAGTAAGCACATGAGCAGCTGAAATGACTCAAATGCATTTCCGAAAATTGAACCATTTGTTTTTTGAAAACCCAGTTATAATGCATTGCGCGACAAATTCCTGCTCGTCACGCGGTACAATAGTACATTATGCTCAATTTTGGTTCAAGCCCTTGACATTCAAAACCTGTTTTGGTGCGCAGCGCGCGTAGATTTTGCGCGTCGCGCCCGGACACATGATGCAAAAATCTGTAAAGTTTTCAACTTCTGTTTCCAGCTTACTTTATATTGCGCGACGCACAGGTACTATGCGCGACACGCGATAACACACAATTAGACCTGCAGTTTTAAAAATGGTTTGAACTTACAACCCATAACTCTAGGAATGCCCAAGGCATTCTTTCATGTTCATAAACTGTTTAAAACATCTAGATATCACAAAATACATCAGTTTGCCATGTTTACAACATCGGGTCTTCATGACCCATTAGAAGTGTTAAATGTATATTTCGACCCAACATGCATTTAAACATGACACAAGACGGGCATGACTGTCGGGACCATCTACCCATAGGCAAGTCTTCAAAATACTAATTCCCACAAGCAAGCAAGCTATTCCACGCCCTTACCATTGTCCTTCAAAATGCTTTAATATATAAATAAGATTAAACTACGAGAGGTAAGCAATACGCTTAGTGAGTGCAATAATTACGTATATACATACATAATTCACTTAGTTGCATACACTTTCACAATCAAGCAAAATAGCATAAACAAGCTAGCAATCGAAATAGAATATAACCACAATTTAACAATCTATAATAAACAACACATAATATGGTTAACCATAGCACAATAATGTTATACATCATATAATATAGCATTACTCCCCAAAGGTGGTATCATACACGCGAACTAAAGTGATCGATAAATCTATCACACCCACCTTTCATATGTGGCAGACGAAGAGCGAAATCCTTACGGATAACGCTCACCACATATCACAACGCAGATGTGGCCGGCGAAGAGTGAAAACCTCACGCCCGGATATCACTCATCACATCTCAACACGTGGACGATGAAGTGTTAGCTTCTCATGTATGGATATCACTTACCACTTCACCATAAGTGGTCGACGAAAAGTGAATCCTTGCGTATGAATACACTCGCCACTTCACCCGAAAGCAAGCAAATTATATACAACTACATATAATTATCATACACACCTTGATTATCGGATGAATGAAATCTCAATCAACCTAAATTCACACAAGCTTAACCAATGCCTAATACATTTCATACATACAATCAACCTAAATTCACACAAGCTTAACCAATTTCCCGCAAGTGCAATTTCAACCCATTTTGCATTTGACTCATATTGACTAGGTCAAGCTCAACCAAAACACCCATAATCACTAGTAGCTAGTGATTGTGCTTCGAACTCACAATTTATTCATAATTATGTACTTCAAGTACTTATTTAGTCATCTAGTCATAATTTACATTTTGACCTAATTTCAAAGTAATACACCAAATTCAATTAACGACTTGTTTAACTCAACACATGTGATGACCCGTCCTAATCCACCTGGACGAATACATCAACATCTGGTCCCATTGCGAGGTATTTGACCTCTATGTGATACGTTTTGTAACATTGCATTCGTTTTAAAAGATAATTCATAAATGAATATATAAATTCCAGGTTTTTAACATCTGATGATTCCTACGTATAGACAATCACCATTTAAATGGTTTACAATAATACATTTATTGACAATACAGTCAAAATAAGGTACATGGTGATGAATTGGTGAATGTAACGTTTTCTTGAAAAATATGCCATGTAAGACTCCATGCACATAGCTTGTCTATCATATAAGCAAACAGCGGAAGACTTCTAGGGAACCTGAGAATAAACATGCTAACAAGTGTCAACACAAAGGTTGGTGAGTTCATAGTTGTAGTGTTTCGCATAATCTGCATATAAAAGTGGATAACAAGATTTCAGTTGTTTCATCCAGAAACGTTTATCAAAATATTCTACGAAATTGAGCACCCTGGTAACTAAACTTAACGTATATATAATTTATACCCTTTGTATAATCATCTTAATAATACACGCAAACCAACGTGTACGCTTCTAAAATAGCATACGTCCGTTAAAAGGCTAGTGCTCTAGCTCGAACGGGGATATCAAGCCCTATGGATCCATATACTACTACTCGCGCCTACCAGTTCTTATAACCGGCAGTTACTAGTTACCAAAGCTAAGGGATTTTCGGTTCAAACTCGGTGTAGAATTTAGTATGTACTTGTATCCATTGCGTTTAAAATAAAGTGCATGTATTCTCAGCCCAAAAATATAGATTGCAAAAGCAATTAAAAAGGGAGCAAATGAAACTCACCCATATAAATATTGTATATCGGTTAATAAAGCATTTGCATGTATTCTCAGCCCAAAAATGTAGAGAGTAAAAGGGATCATATGAAACTCACGCATATAATTATTGTAAAACAGTTAATAAAGTATTTGCATGTATTCTCAGCCCCAAAAATGTAAAGAGTAAAAGGGATTCAGATGAAACTCACCTTAGCAGCATATAAAGTCGTTCACCAAAATGTGATCGAAACTCGGATTACCAAATAACCGTAGATCTCAACCTAGAGAACATATGTTGGTCAATAAATGTCTATGAAGCTAGGTCAGGTCATAGAGTATAACAATCCTAATGCTCGAGATCGACATACAAAAGTTATCCAAAGTCGTTTCAAAAAGTCAATTTTGACAATAATTCAACAAAACGAGACGTGCCTTATATATGGATTCATTTACTTGCCTGGTAATATTCAAAAATCCAATTTATCATTCTTACAAACAAGTTTCAAAAGCAATTTCAATCAATGTCAATCATAATTCAGTTGATCATATCTTTTAATTCGTTCACCGAAATTACGCGATTTCAAAATGAAAAGTTATTGATTTTTCGCCAGCTTTCCAAAAACATGCATATCATATACCTTTTATCAGTAATATATGTATTTACTTCGTGATTCATCATAACTGTTTAACGACAAAATTTAGCGTACAATAATGTATAAATATATACACTCTAGCACTAGTATGTATACACTATTAATTTATAAAATATAAAATATAAATGCTTACATATTAATATTGAGATTCAATATTGTAGAAAAGTACGTAGACGCAACAGAAATGATAAACACTAGATTTGATTCATAAATATACCCTCGAACATTACCCATAACCTCTTTGGCAATAACCCATAATTTCCTTAGCTCTATCCCGCTCTTAAAACCATTTTGAAAGTGACACACTCATAACCTCGTCGTAGTATTTTATGTATAATACTAATTAATAATATTAATAATAATAATAAGATTAATAATAATATTAATCTTAATAATAATAATAATAATAATAATAATAATAATAATAATAATAATAATAATAATAATAATAATAATAATAATAATAATAATAATAATAATAATAATAATAATAATAATAATAATAATAATAATAATAATAATAATAATAATAATAATAATATGGAGTATGATATGTTTGTGTGTAAGACAGAGACCAAAATGCTCGAGCTTTTATAGGTGTGGCCTGATTCTGATGCCCATGCGATCGCATGGGTTTTATGCCTATTTGCCATGCGATCGCATGGTCGTCAGATCCAGCTCACATATTTTTTGTAATTTTGTTTGTCGACAAAATTTAATATAATATATATAATATATTTAATTTAAATAATTAATTATATATTATATTAAATTCACATGCATAGTTGACTTGTAATTTTTGTTCCGATAAGTCGTACGTCATCACTCGACTTATGTCCCGGTTCCGGTTTTTCGAGTGTCCCTTCGTACGTTGAGAAAACTTGTACATTACGTTTCGCGACTCGTACCTTTGTCAAAATATAGTCTTAAATTATTCCTAAACTATACCACTCAAAGTATATCTTAAACTTTCGAGTATTTTGGTCATTTACTTCTATAAATCATCGTCTCGTTATTTGTTATTATATATATAATAACAGATTGTTTTATGACCAAGTTAATATTATATTTAAATATATATATTCAATATTTAATAAACACGTTTTTAAAATACATAACACAGGTTATTCATATATCTAATTCTAACAGTTAATATTCCTTATTATTGTATGTGTCCAAGTTACGTTATTTAAACAAACACTTTATCATTTGTTCCGAATACCGTTAAAAATGAATGATTTCTCAAATCAACGTGGACCTCTCAATAGAGACCCGTAATGATATCATAATCCTTAAGAGACTCAGTAAATGTCTTTTACTTGAATCGTTTGGCATAATCTTTTAACTCCGTAGTTAAATATATCAATCAGGTAATCAATCAAATAATATTAATGCACAGTATCATATACCCAACACTTAGTTACGTTTTCAAGTTATAGTATATGTATCTATTTACATATAATTATTCGTGCATCATCGTGAATAAACGAAAGGTAATTGAATAGTTCAAGAATTTTAAGATTCAGTTTAACAGACTTTGCTTATCGTATCGAAATCATATAAGATTAAGTTTAAATTTGGTCGAAAATTTTCGGGTCATCACAGTACCTACCCGTTAAAGAAATTTCGTCCCGAAATTTGAGTGAGGTCATCATGGCTAACAATAAAAATGTTTTCATGACGTATATGAGTTGATAATTAGAGTTTTATCACCGTTGAATAATATGGATAACACAATCCAATTACTCGAAGCGTATGAGGGAAGTTATCGTAATAAAGTGAAATAGAGAATAGAGATACGTCTTGTCTCTTGACGTAGTAATGATTGATTTCCGAAATTTAAGGAATAGAAAGTCTTCATAATCTAAATAAGATTTGATTCTTCGGAATTTAAGGAAATTAAGATCTTCTTTAATTAAATGAGGTCACCTGCCTCGATTGCTCTGTCTGTTATTTTGCTTATAAATTAACCCCCTTTCGTCTCATTATTTTCACCACTCCTACATCTTCTTCCTCATTTCATACTTCCAAAAGGTTGTGAAATGCTTCATCCAGTTCTTATTCTTGATATACTCCTAACTTTCATATCTGTCATTCTTCTTTTTCATCTACCACCAGAGGAAGTTACTTTCTTCCACCATTACCTTGGGATTATAGTGTTTTTCATTCTCCCGTGTCTTTATATTGCTATACGCATTGATATACACGGTTTGTAAATTTTGAGGTTGTTATTGGGCTTTATATTCTCCATTATATTTCGGAGCTTCATGCTTTCGTTTTCTCTTCCTGACCTTAAGTCAAGCGGATAATGGTCCAGAATTCGTAGGTATGAAGTTTCAGATGAACATAACTAATGTTCTAAGAAAGAAATGGTAATAGCACAATCTGACTTGTCAAATTACCAGAATACCTCAAAAAAGACCGAATCATTAAGAAAATAGTTTCTTGATATTTTTAGAGATTATATAGAATGAAAGAGTTATGTAACATGGTCCATGATGAGGGTATGATATGTGAACCTTTATCACGTTCCATTAGAAACTCAGCATGACTTACTGTAATATAATCACGTTGATCAAGTGTCATTATATTATATTAACTCATGCTTCAATTCCCAACATTACTTCAAAACATTTATATTTTAAACTTGAAAGTTTCAGAATTTAGAAACTAAAATAGTTTCTTTTATGGTGTAACACATATATCGTAAAGAGAAAATTGATTTTCGATAAGAATGATTATGAAATTATCTCCAGAAATATGGAGGATATTTATAATGAAAGATACGATGATATCTTAGAATTTCTAATATCAGAGGATGATGAAGAATATTGTCCGCAAGGGTTTAGATTCGGAAGCAAGGTATTCGTTAATGGCTTCAACAGATACTGAATCATTTGGATTCTTTGAAGACAGGTTTCGTCCTTGTGATTTATCCACAACATCTTTCATACTTTGCTCAATCCGTTTTCCAGTTCCAAACTTTCTCTTTTTCTCAGCTTTACCACCATACTATTCTTTATCATCAAACTTTTAACTGTTAAGGTCGTTTACAGTTTTTGCTGCTTCATCAACATTTTTCCAAAATTCGGAGAACTAGTTTCGTAGTTTGGGGTGTTTTTCGGAAACTTCACATTCGAAGTATGTAAGTCCAAGAGGTAGACGTTATATGTACACATATAACTGTTGGCGTAGACGTGCTACAAGATTTCAAAATACTGATTTCTAATTCCTGATAGTTGGTATGGCAATTGCCGTTACAAGATGTGGATGAGTACATGATACAGTTTCAATGAGTATAAGAATTTTTCGAAAGGTCAAAGATCAATGAAGTTGTTGGTAAATTTACTGCTAATGTGGTGGAACATGAAAGGTTCCCCAGTAACAAAAACATATATGCCAAAGTTACAAGTCTGAATGGTCGTCGTTGACTGGTTGAATGGTTGATAATACTGGATACTTTTGGAAAGGAATTGCAAGGTTATTTTCAGTAATAACAATGCTAAAGGATCTTTCACATTTTTGAAGTCAAAGTATAGCTTTGAAAGATGTAGAGATCTAAGAATGATGTCACCCGTTAAATCTTGACTTGGATTCTGATCCGTCAATATCAGAATATGTAATTGAATTTGTATGGAAACGATTGTATATCGCTGTGAGCATAGTTAATAATTTTTGAATCAAAGTTGAAGAATGTACAGTGTAACATATTAATTGTGAACTTAAATATTTCCCGGGAATTACCTACCCGTTAAAGATTTCACAAGTAATATTTTGTACAAAAGAATTTTTATTACCGTCTTTATGAAAATATATGTATGTATATTTTCTTCAGATGTAATACAGATTTGATGAGTTAATATCATATTAAGCTCATTTGATTTTTGACTTGAATTAGAAATGAATAAAACATTAAAGATTTAATAATCTTTACGGAGTATTTCACTAATGTAATCAATACTCAGTTTTATTGATATTTTCTCAGTGAATCATGTTGGTGCTCATGGAACTCTTGCTAACTTCGCAAGGTACGAATGATGTTTTCTAGAAAGTTTCGAATACATCGAAGATGAAAGTATAAAATCAACCATATAATTGAATAATATACTTAGTTTATTATAAAATGGAATTCATTGAGTTGGAAACAGAGATTGTAGTTAATGATGGTTAAGTCATTAACGAAGTATGTACATCATAGCATATTAGTAATATGAATTAACTGAGTAGTACCTACCAGTTAAGATTCACACGTAATAACTTGGTACGAAAAGATTTATTTTGATTTCAAAATTCATATATATTAAATATACATAAAATTTCTTCAGGGGAAATGAGTTAATACTTCATCGGTTATTGTTGCTGGTATTTCTTGGTAACTACGGTGCGTATGACGTTGATGCTCGTGGAACAGATTGTGAAGTTGAGGTTTGCGATGCGAATGTTGTTGGTGGTGGTAATGGTACTGTTGGTGTTGTTGTCGGTGGTACTGTTGATGCCGGTGATGCTGCTGGTGCTTGTAACCTTTGCACCATATTCTCCAAAGCCACTACCCGAGCGCGAAGCTCGTTGACTTCTTCTACTACACCGAGATGATTGTCTATTCGGACGAGCGGACGAATAAGATTTAGAATGTGAGATAGTATATAATCATGACTAGATACTCTGGAAATGAGAGAGAAAATGGTATTACGAACAGGTTCGCCGGTAAGTGCTTCAGGTTCTTCGCCAAGAGGGCAATGTGGTGGATGGAAGGGATCGCCTTCTTCTTGTCTCCAATAATTAAGTAGGCTACGAACCCATCCCCAATTCATCCAGAATAGATGATGGCTAATTGGTTGATCCATTCCAGTTACACTTTCTTCAGAGTTCAGGAGAATATCCATATCGGAATAGCTGTCGGAATTTAAGAAATTTGAACTAGATACGGGATCCATCTTGTATAATTAGATAGATGATTTTTAATATGAAATAGATTATAGAATTTAGTTTGGTATTCTTCAATACATAATTTACATATGTATATATAATACCAAATTCCATAAATCACGGAGAAATTTTCGGAAGATGTCAGGAAAAGTTTACAGTAACAGATACGCTAAGATATGAATTTTTGTCTATACACTATTTATGCAATCAATGTGAAATGTCCCGTTCTTATTGATTAAAAACGTTCCATATTAATTGATTTCGTTGCGAGGTTTTGACCTCTATATGAGAAGTTTTTTAAAGACTGCATTCATTTTTAAAACAAACCATAACCTTATTTCATAAATAAAGGTTTAAAAAGCTTTACGTAGATTATCAAATAATGATAATCTAAAATATCCTGTTTACACACGACCATTACATAATGGTTTACAATACAAATATGTTACATCGAAATCAGTTTCTTGAATGCAGTTTTTACACAATATCATACAAACATGGACTCCAAATCTTGTCCTTATTTTAGTATGCAACAGCGGAAGCTCTTAGTATTCACCTGAGAATAAACATTCTTTAAACGTCAACAAAAATGTTGGTGAGTTATAGGTTTAACCTATATATATATCAAATCGTAACAATAGACCACAAGATTTCATATTTCAATACACATCCCATACATAGAGATAAAAATTATTCATATGGTGAACACCTGGTAATCAACATTAACAATATGCATATATGAATATCCCCATCATTCCGGGATCCTCCTTCGGACATGATATAAATTTCGAAGTACTAAAGCATCCGGTACTTTGGATGGGGCTTGTTGGGCCCGATAGATCTATCTTTAGGATTCGCGTCAATTAGGGTGTCTGTTCCCTAATTCTTAGATTACCAGACTTAATAAAAAGGGGCATATTCGATTTCGATAATTCAACCATAGAATGTAGTTTCACGTACTTGTGTCTATTTTTTAAATCATTTATAAAACCTGCATGTATTCTCATCCCAAAAATATTAGATTTTAAAAGTGGGACTATAACTCACTTTCACAGATTTTTTACTTCGTCGGGAAGTAAGACTTGGCCACTAGTCGATTCACGAACCTATAACAAATATGTACATATATATCAAAGTATGTTCAAAATATATTTACAACACTTTTAATACATTTTGATGTTTTAAGTTTATTAAGTCAGCTGTCCTCGTTAGTAACCTACAACTAGTTGTCCACAGTTAGATGTACAGAAATAAATCGATATATATTATCTTGAATCAATCCACGACCCAGTGTATACATATCTCAATATTGATCACAACTCAAACTATATATATTTTGGAATCAACCTCAACCCTGTATAGCTAACTCCAACATTCACATATAGAGTGTCTATGGTTGTTCTGAAATATATATAGATGTGTCGACATGATAGGTCCAAACATTGTATACGTGTCTATGGTATCTTAAGATTACATAATATACAATACAAGTTGATTAAGTTATGGTTGGAATAGATTTGTTACCAATTTTCACGTAGCTAAAATGAGAAAAATTATCCAATCTTGTTTTACCCATAACTTCTTCATTTTAAATCCGTTTTGAGTGAATCAAATTGCTATGGTTTTATATTGAACTATATTTTATGAATATAAACAGAAAAAGTATAGGTTTATAGTCATAAAAATAAGTTACAAGTCGTTTTTGTAAAGGTAGTCATTTCAGTCGAAAGAACGACGTCTAGATGACCATTTTAGAAAACATACTTCCACTTTGAGTTTAACCATAATTTTTGGATATAGTTTCATGTTCATAATAAAAATCATTTTCTCAGAATAACAATTTTTAAATCAAAGTTTATCATAGTTTTTAATTAACTAACCCAAAACAGCCCGCGGTGTTACTACGACGGCGTAAATCCGGTTTTACGGTATTTTTCGTGTTTCCAGGTTTTAAATCATTAAGTTAGCATATCATATAGATATAGAACATGTGTTTAGTTGATTTTAAAAATCAAGTTAGAAGGATTAACTTTTGTTTGCGAACAAGTTTAGAATTAACTAAACTATGTTCTAGTGATTACAAGTTTAAACCTTCGAATAAGATAGCTTTATATGTATGAATCGAATGATGTTATGAACATCATTACTACCTTAAGTTCCTTTGATAAACCTACTGGAAAATAGAAAAATGGATCTAGCTTCAACGGATCCTTGGATGGCTCGAAGTTCTTGAAGCAGAATCATGACACGAAAACAAGTTCAAGTAAGATCATCACTTGAAATAAGATTGTTATAGTTATAGAAATTGAACCAAAGTTTGAATATGATTATTACCTTGTATTATAATGATAACCTAATGTAAGAAACAAAGATTTCTTGAGGTTGGATGATCACCTTACAAGATTGGAAGTGAGCTAGCAAACTTGAAAGTATTCTTGATTTTATGTAACTAGAACTTGTAAAATATATGAAGAACACTTAGAACTTGAAGATAGAACTTAAGAGAGATCAATTAGATGAAGAAAATTGAAGAATGAAAGTGTTTGTAGGTGTTTTTGGTCGTTGGTGTATGGATTAGATATAAAGGATATGTAATTTTGTTTTCATGTAAATAAGTCATGAATGTTTACTCATATTTTTGTAATTTTATGAGATATTTCATGCTAGTTGCCAAATGATGGTTCCCACATGTGTTAGGTGACTCACATGGGCTGCTAAGAGCTGATCATTGGAGTGTATATACCAATAGTACATACATCTAAAAGCTGTGTATTGTACGAGTACGAATACGGGTGCATACGAGTAGAATTGTTGATGAAACTGAACGAGGATGTAATTGTAAGCATTTTTGTTAAGTAGAAGTATTTTGATAAGTGTATTAAAGTCTTTAAAAAGTGTATAAATACATATTAAAACACTACATGTATATACATTTTAACTGAGTCGTTAAGTCATCGTTAGTCGTTACATGTAAGTGTTGTTTTGAAACCTTTAGGTTAACGATCTTGTTAAATGTTGTTAACCCAATGTTTATAATATCAAATTAGATTTTAAATTATTATATTATCATGATATTATCATGTATGAATATCTCTTAATATGATATATATACATTAAATGTCTTTACAACGATAATCGTTACATATATGTCTCGTTTAAAAATCATTAAGTTAGTAGTCTTGTTTTTACATATGTAGTTCATTGTTAATATACTTAATGATATGTTTACTTATCATAGTATCATGTTAACTATATATATATCCATATATATGTCATCATATAGTTTTTACAAGTTTTAACGTTCGTGAATCACCGGTCAACTTGGGTGGTCAATTGTCTATATGAAACATATTTCAATTAATCAAGTCTTAACTAGTTTGATTACTTAACATGTTGGAAACATTTAATCATGTAAATATCAATCTCAATTAATATATATAAACATGGAAAAGTTCGGGTCACTACAGTACCTACCCGTTAAATAAATTTCGTCCCGAAATTTTAAGCAGTTGGAGGTGTTGACGTATCTTCTGGAAATAAATGCGGGTATTTCTTCTTCATCTGATCTTCTCGTTCCCAGGTGAACTCGGGTCCTCTACGAGCATTCCATCGAACCTTAACAATTGGTATCTTGTTTTGCTTAAGTCTTTTAACCTCACGATCCATTATTTCGACGGGTTCTTCGATGAATTGAAGTTTTTCGTTGATTTGGATTTCATCTAATGGAATAGTGAGATCTTCTTTAGCAAAACATTTCTTCAAATTCGAGACGTGGAAAGTGTTATGTACAGCCGCGAGTTGTTGAGGTAATTCAAGTCGGTAAGCTACTGGTCCGACACGATCAATAATCTTGAATGGTCCAATATACCTTGGATTTAATTTCCCTCGTTTACCAAATCGAACAACGCCTTTCCAAGGTGCAACTTTAAGCATGACCATCTCTCCAATTTCAAATTCTATATCTTTTCTTTTAATGTCAGCGTAGCTCTTTTGTCGACTTTGGGCGGTTTTCAACCGTTGTTGAATTTGGATGATCTTCTCGGTAGTTTCTTGTATAATCTCTGGACCCGTAATCTGTCTATCCCCCACTTCACTCCAAAAAATTGGAGACCTGCACTTTCTACCATAAAGTGCTTCAAACGGCGCCATCTCAATGCTTGAATGGTAGCTGTTGTTGTAGGAAAATTCTGCTAACGGTAGATGTCGATCCCAACTGTTTCCAAAATCAATAACACATGTTCGTAGCATGTCTTCAAGCATTTGTATCGTCCTTTCGCTCTGCTCATCAGTTTGTGGATGATAGGCAGTACTCATATCTAGACGAGTTCCTAATGCTTGCTGTAATGTCTGCCAGAATCTTGAAATAAATCTACCATCCCTATCAGAGATAATAGAGATTGGTATTCCATGTCTGGAGACGACTTCCTTCAAATACAGTCGTGCTAACTTCTCCATCTTGTCATCTTCTCTTATTGGCAGGAAGTGTGCTGATTTGGTGAGACGATCAACTATTACCCAAATAGTATCAAAACCACTTGCAGTCCTTGGCAATTTAGTGATGAAATCCATGGTAATGTTTTCCCATTTCCATTCTGGGATTTCGGGTTGTTGAAGTAGACCTGATGGTTTCTGATGCTCAGCTTTGACCTTAGAACACGTCAAACATTCTCCTACGTATTTAGCAACATCGGCTTTCATACCCGGCCACCAAAAATGTTTCTTGAGATCCTTGTACATCTTCCCCGTTCCAGGATGTATTGAGTATCTGGTTTTATGAGCTTCTCTAAGTACCATTTCTCTCATATCTCCAAATTTTGGTACCCAAATCCTTTCAGCCCTATACCGGGTTCCGTCTTCCCGAATATTAAGATGCTTCTCCGATCCTTTGGGTATTTCATCCTTTAAATTTCCCTCTTTTAAAACTCCTTGTTGCGCCTCCTTTATTTGAGTAGTAAGGTTATTATGAATCATTATATTCATAGATTTTACTCGAATGGGTTCTCTGTCCTTCCTGCTCAAGGCATCGGCTACCACATTTGCCTTCCCCGGGTGGTAACGAATCTCAAAGTCGTAATCATTCAATAATTCAATCCACCTACGCTGCCTCATATTCAGTTGTTTCTGATTAAATATGTGTTGAAGACTTTTGTGGTCGGTATATATAATACTTTTGACCCCATATAAGTAGTGCCTCCAAGTCTTTAATGCAAAAACAACCGCGCCTAATTCCAAATCATGCGTCGTATAATTTTGTTCGTGAATCTTCAATTGTCTAGACGCATAAGCAATCACCTTCGTTCGTTGCATTAATACACAACAGAGACCTTGCTTTGATGCATCACAATAAATCACAAAATCATCATTCCCTTCAGGCAATGACAATATAGGTGCCGTAGTTAGCTTTTTCTTCAATAACTGAAACGCTTTCTCTTGTTCATCATTCCATTCAAATTTCTTCCCTTTATGCGTTAATGCAGTCAAGGGTTTTGCTATTCTGGAAAAGTCTTGGATGAACCTTCTGTAGTAACCAGCTAGTCCTAAAAACTGGCGTATGTGTTTCGGAGTTTTCGGGGTTTCCCACTTTTCAACAGTTTCTATCTTTGCTGGATCCACCTTAATACCTTCTTTGTTCACTATGTGACCGAGGAATTGAACTTCTTCCAACCAAAATGCACACTTTGAAAACTTAGCGTACAATTCTTCCTTCCTCAATACATCTAACACCTTTCTCAAATGTTCACCGTGTTCTTGGTCATTCTTTGAGTAAATAAGTATGTCATCAATGAAAACAATGACAAACTTGTCAAGGTATGGTCCACACACTCGGTTCATAAGGTCCATGAACACAGCTGGTGCATTAGTTAAACCAAACGGCATGACCATAAACTCGTAATGACCGTAACGTGTTCTGAAAGCAGTCTTTGGAATATCATCTTCTTTCACCCGCATTTGATGATACCCGGAACGTAAATCAATCTTTGAATAAACAGACGAGCCTTGTAGTTGATCAAATAAGTCGTCGATTCTCGGTAGTGGGTAGCGGTTCTTGATGGTAAGTTTGTTTAACTCTCGGTAGTCGATACACAACCTGAATGTACCATCTTTCTTCTTGACAAACAAAACAGGAGCTCCCCACGGTGATGTGCTTGGTCGAATGAAACCACGCTCTAAAAGTTCTTGTAATTGGCTTTGTAGTTCTTTCATCTCTCTGGGTGCGAGTCTGTAAGGAGCACGAGCTATTGGTGCAGCTCCTGGTACAAGATCTATTTGAAATTCGACGGATCGATGTGGGGGTAATCCCGGTAATTCTTTCGGAAATATATCGGGAAATTCTTTTGCAACGGGAACATCATTGATGCTCTTTTCTTCAGTTTGTACTTTCTCGACGTGTGCTAGAACAACATAGCAACCTTTTCTTATTAGTTTTTGTGCCTTCAAATTACTAATAAGATGTAGCTTCGTGTTGCCCTTTTCTCCGTACACCATTAAGGGTTTTCCTTTTTCTCGTATAATGCGAATTACATTTTTGTAACAAACGATCTCTGCTTTCACTTCTTTCAACCAGTCCATACCGATTATCACATCAAAACTCCCTAACTCTACTGGTATCAAATCAATCTTAAATGTTTCGCTAACCAGTTTAATTTCTCGATTCCGACATATATTATCTGCTGAAATTAATTTACCATTTGCTAATTCGAGTAAAAATTTACTATCCAAAGGCGTCAATGGACAACTTAATTTAGCACAAAAATCTCTACTCATATAGCTTCTATCCGCACCCGAATCAAATAAAACGTAAGCAGATTTATTGTCAATAAGAAACGTACCCGTAACAAGCTCCGGGTCTTCTTGTGCCTCTGTCGCATTAATATTGAAAACTCTTCCGCGGCCTTGTCCATTCGTGTTCTCCTGGTTCGGGAAATTTCTAATAATGTGGCCCGGTTTTCCACATTTATAACAAACTACATTGGCATAACTTGCTCCGACACTACTTGCTCCGCCATTACTCGTTCTGACAACATTTGTTCCTTTCGTTCTATTAACCCCTGGTCCGTAGACCTCACACTTCGCCGCGCTATGACCATTTCTTTTACACTTGTTGCAAAATTTGGTGCAGAACCCCGAGTGATTCTTTTCACACCTTTGGCATAGCTGCTTCTGATTGTTGTTGCTGTTGCGGTTATTATTGTTGTTGGGATGATTGTTGTAGTTGCTGTTGTTGTTGTTGCTGTTGTTGTTGTTGTTGTTGTTGTTGTTGTTGTTGTTGGGCCGTTTGTTGTAGTTGCGATTGATGTTGCGATTGTTGGGATAATTGTTGCGATTATTGTTGTAATTGCTGTTGTTGTTGTATTGTTGATTCTTATCACTGTTTTCCTCCCACTTTCTTTTAACTTGCTTCACATTGGCCTCTTCAGCAGTCTGTTCTTTAATTCTTTCTTCAATCTGGTTCACTAGTTTGTGAGCCATTCTACATGCCTGTTGTATGGAGGCGGGCTCGTGTGAACTTATATCTTCTTGGATTCTTTCCGGTAATCCTTTCACAAACGCGTCGATCTTCTCTTCCTCATCTTTGAATGCTCCCGGACACAATAGGCACAATTCTGTGAATCGTCTTTCGTACGTGGTAATATCAAATCCTTGGGTTCGTAACCCTCTAAGTTCTGTCTTGAGCTTATTGACCTCGGTTCTGGGACGGTACTTCTCGTTCATCAAGTGCTTGAATGTTGACCACGGTAGTGTGTACGCATCATCTTGTCCCACTTGCTCTAGATAGGTATTCCACCATGTTAACGCATAACCTGTGAAGGTATGCGTAGCGTACTTCACTTTGTCCACTTCAGTACACTTACTTATGGCAAACACCGATTCGACCTTCTCGGTCCACCGTTTCAATCCGATCGGTCCTTCGGTTCCATAAAATTCCAAAGGTTTGCAGGCAGTGAATTCTTTGTAGGTGCATCCTACACGATTTCCTGTACTGCTAGATCCAAGGTTATTGTTGGTATGTAGCGCAGCCTGTACTGCGGCTATGTTTGAAGCTAGAAAAGTACGGAATTCCTCTTCATTCATATTCACGGTGTGTCGAGTAGTCGGTGCCATTTCCTTCAAAATAGTCAAATGGAACAAGTTAATCATACAGAATATTAAGAGTAGTTAATAGTATTTCGTAGCATAATATGAACTCATTTATAAAAGTTTTTTCTTCATATTAGCGTTTTATAAGTTTAAATTCGGGTAGTACCTACCCGTTAAGTTCATACTTAGTAGCTAATATACAATTCAACTACTACAATTCTATATGAAAAACTGATTATAATAATATTTCGCGTTCAAACTTTTATACAATATTTTACAAACTTACAATACCGCTTATTTTACATAAAGCATGAAATATAGCACACAATAACTTTGATACAAGATAGTTGTGAAGATAATTCTAGCTAGTACACAAGTCGTTCAGCAAAGGCAATAAAGACACGTAATTCATACGTCCAGAAACAAGTCATGCATTCTGGTTTTACTAGGATTACTTCCCATCCTTGGTCTTGTGGAACATAACCGTTATGGCCGTTGATAAGACAGCGTGTTGTAACGTCGTCAAAGGGACGAGGGTTACGTAATGTCCAACAGTCCCGTAACAATCTAAAAACCTCATTTCTTACCCCAATTACCGACTCCGTCACTTGTGGAAACGTTTTGTTTAATAGTTGTAGCCCGATGTTCTTGTTCTCACTTTGGTGAGAAGCGAACATTACTAATCCGTAAGCATAACATGCTTCTTTATGTTGCATGTTAGCCACTTTTTCTAAATCACGAAGTCCAATATTCGGATATATTGAGTCAAAATAATTTCTTAACCCATTGCGTAAAATAGCATTTGGGTTCCCCACAATATATGCGTCAAAGTAAACACATCGTAACTTATGGATTTCCCAATGTGATATCCCCCATCTTTCGAACGAAAGCCTTTTATAAACCAAGGCATTCTTGGAACGTTCTTCGAATGTCTTACAAACTGATCTCGCCTTAAATAGTTGTGCCGAAGAATTCTGACCGACTCTAGACAAGATTTCATCAATCATGTCTCCGGGTAGGTCTCTTAAAATATTGGGTTGTCTATCCATTTTGTGTTTTTATACTGTAAAATAGACAAGAGTTAGATTCATAAAAAAAAATACTTATTAATACAAGCAATTTTTACATATATCATAAAGCATAAGCACACTATATTACATATATTACACCACACGAATACAACTATCTTATTCCGACTCGCTTGTTTCTTCTTCTTCGGTTTTGGTTCATTTTGCCAAGTTTCTAGGGATATATGATGTTCCCCTAATACGAGCCATCGTTTTCCACATTGGTTTAGAAAAACCTGGTGGTTTAGAGGTTCCCGGGTCATTGTTACAACTTAAGGACTTCGGGGGTTGACGATACATATAAAGTTCATCGGGGTTGGAATTAGATTTCTCTATTTTTATGCCCTTTCCCTTATTATTTTCTTTTGCCTTTTTAAATTCAGTTGGGGTAATTTCTATAACATCATCGGAATTCTCGTCGGAATCCGATTCATCGGAGAATTGGTAATCCTCCCAATATTTTGCTTCCTTGGCGGAAACACCATTGACCATAATTAACCTTGGTCGGTTGGTTGAGGATTTTCTTTTACTTAACCATTTTATTATTTCCCCCACCGGTTCTATTTCTTCATCCGGTTCCTCCTCTTCTGGTTCTGATTCTTCTTCCGGTTCCGACTCTTCTTCCGGTTCCGACTCTTCTTCCGGTTCCTCTTCGGGAACTTGTGAATCAGTCCACGAATCATTCCAATTTACATTTGACTCTTCATTATTATTAGGTGAGTCAATGGGACTTGTTCTAGAGGTAGACATCTATCACATAATATCAAACGCTTTAAGAGATTAATATATCACATAATATTCACATGTTAAAAATATATAGTTTCCAACAAAATTTGTTAAGCAATCATTTTTCAAGTAAACACGGTCGAAGTCCAGACTCACTAATGCATCCTAACAAACTCGATAAGACACACTAATGCAAAATTCTGGTTCTCTAAGACCAACGCTCGGATACCAACTGAAATGTCCCGTTCTTATTGATTAAAAACGTTCCATATTAATTGATTTCGTTGCGAGGTTTTGACCTCTATATGAGACGTTTTTCAAAGACTGCATTCATTTTTAAAACAAACCATAACCTTATTTCATAAATAAAGGTTTAAAAAGCTTTACGTAGATTATCAAATAATGATAATCTAAAATATCCTGTTTACACACGACCATTACATAATGGTTTACAATACAAATATGTTACATCGAAATCAGTTTCTTGAATGCAGTTTTTACACAATATCATACAAACATGGACTCCAAATCTTGTCCTTATTTTAGTATGCAACAGCGGAAGCTCTTAGTATTCACCTGAGAATAAACATGCTTTAAACGTCAACAAAAATGTTGGTGAGTTATAGGTTTAACCTATATATATATATCAAATCGTAACAATAGACCACAAGATTTCATATTTCAATACACATCCCATACATAGAGATAAAAATTATTCATATGGTGAACACCTGGTAATCGACATTAACAATATGCATATATGAATATCCCCATCATTCCGGGATCCTCCTTCGGACATGATATAAATTTTGAAGTACTAAAGCATCCGGTACTTTGGATGGGGCTTGTTGGGCCCGATAGATCTATCTTTAGGATTCGCGTCAATTAGGGTGTCTGTTCCCTAATTCTTAGATTACCAGACTTAATAAAAAGGGGCATATTCGATTTCGATAATTCAACCATAGAATGTATTTTCACGTACTTGTGTCTATTTTGTAAATCATTTATAAAACCTGCATGTATTCTCATCACAAAAATATTAGATTTTAAAAGTGGGACTATAACTCACTTTCACAGATTTTTTACTTCGTCGGGAAGTAAGACTTGGCCACTGGTCGATTCACGAACCTATAACAAATATGTACATATATATCAAAGTATGTTCAAAATATATTTACAACACTTTTAATACATTTTGATGTTTTAAGTTTATTAAGTCAGCTGTCCTCGTTAGTAACCTACAACTAGTTGTCCACAGTTAGATGTACAGAAATAAATCGATATATATTATCTTGAATCAATCCACGACCCAGTGTATACATATCTCAATATTGATCACAACTCAAACTATATATATTTTGGAATCAACCTCAACCCTGTATAGCTAACTCCAACATTCACATATAGAGTGTCTATGGTTGTTCCGAAATATATATAGATGTGTCGACATGATAGGTCCAAACATTGTATACGTGTCTATGGTATCTTAAGATTACATAATATACAATACAAGTTGATTAAGTTATGGTTGGAATAGATTTGTTACCAATTTTCACGTAGCTAAAATGAGAAAAATTATCCAATCTTGTTTTACCCATAACTTCTTCATTTTAAATCCGTTTTGAGTGAATCAAATTGCTATGGTTTTATATTGAACTCTATTTTATGAATCTAAACAGAAAAAGTATAGGTTTATAGTCATAAAAATAAGTTACAAGTCGTTTTTGTAAAGGTAGTCATTTCAGTCGAAAGAACGACGTCTAGATGACCATTTTAGAAAACATACTTCCACTTTGAGTTTAACCATAATTTTTGGATATAGTTTCATGTTCATAATAAAAATCATTTTCTCAGAATAACAACTTTTAAATCAAAGTTTATCATAGTTTTTAATTAACTAACCCAAAACAGCCCGCGGTGTTACTACGACGGCGTAAATCCGGTTTTACGGTATTTTTCGTGTTTCCAGGTTTTAAATCATTAAGTTAGCATATCATATAGATATAGAACATGTGTTTAGTTGATTTTAAAAATCAAGTTAGAAGGATTAACTTTTGTTTGCGAACAAGTTTAGAATTAACTAAACTATGTTCTAGTGATTACAAGTTTAAACCTTCGAATAAGATAGCTTTATATGTATGAATCGAATGATGTTATGAACATCATTACTACCTTAAGTTCCTTGGATAAACCTAATGGAAAAGAGAAAAATGGATCTAGCTTCAACGGATCCTTGGATGGCTCGAAGTTCTTAAAGCAGAATCATGACACGAAAACAAGTTCAAGTAAGATCATCACTTGAAATAAGATTGTTATAGTTATAGAAATTGAACTAAAGTTTGAATATGATTATTACCTTGTATTAGAATGATAACCTACTGTAAGAAACAAATATTTCTTGAGGTTGGATGATCACCTTACAAGATTGGAAGTGAGCTAGCAAACTTGAAAGTATTCTTGATTTTATGTAACTAGAACTTGTAAAATATATGAAGAACACTTAGAACTTGAAGATAGAACTTGAGAGAGATCAATTAGATGAAGAAAATTGAAGAATGAAAGTGTTTGTAGGTGTTTTTGGTCTTTGGTGTATGGATTAGATATAAAGGATATGTAATTTTGTTTTCATGTAAATAAGTCATGAATGTTTACTCATATTTTTGTAATTTTATGAGATATTTCATGCTAGTTGCCAAATGATGGTTCCCACATGTGTTAGGTGACTCACATGGGCTGCTAAGAGCTGATCATTGGAGGGTATATACCAATAGTACATACATCTAAAAGCTGTGTATTGTACGAGTACGAATACGGGTGCATACGAGTAGAATTGTTGATGAAACTGAACGAGGATGTAATTGTAAGCATTTTTGTTAAGTAGAAGTATTTTGATAAGTGTATTAAAGTCTTTCAAAAGTGTATAAATACATATTAAAACACTACATGTATATACATTTTAACTGAGTCGTTAAGTCATCGTTAGTCGTTACATGTAAGTGTTGTTTTGAAACCTTTAGGTTAACGATCTTGTTAAATGTTGTTAACCCAATGTTTATAATATCAAATTAGATTTTAAATTATTATATTATCATGATATTATCATGTATGAATATCTCTTAATATGATATATATACATTAAATGTCTTTACAACGATAATCGTTACATATATGTCTCGTTTAAAAATCATTAAGTTAGTAGTCTTGTTTTTACATATGTAGTTCATTGTTAATATACTTAATGATATGTTTACTTATCATAGTATCATGTTAACTATATATATATCCATATATATGTCATCATATAGTTTTTACAAGTTTTAACGTTCGTGAATCACCGGTCAACTTGGGTGGTCAATTGTCTATATGAAACATATTTCAATTAATCAAGTCTTAACTAGTTTGATTACTTAACATGTTGGAAACATTTAATCATGTAAATATCAATCTCAATTAATATATATAAACATGGAAAAGTTCGGGTCACTACACAATGCAGTAAAACGTGTCTAGACTTAAGAATGATAAGCATGTAATTTTCGACAAAAAATGATAAGCAAAACTTTTAACATGCAGACACGGTCGAAGTCCAGACTTACTAATGCATCTTAACAACTATCAGTTAGACACATTCATGCAAGACCTGGTTCGCTAGGACCAATGCTCTGATACCAACTGTGATGACCCGTCCTAATCCACCTGGACGAATACATCAACATCTGGTCCCATTGCGAGGTATTTGACCTCTATGTGATACGTTTTGTAACATTGCATTCGTTTTAAAAGATAATTCATAAATGAATATATAAATTCCAGGTTTTTAACATCTGATGATTCCTACGTATAGACAATCACCATTTAAATGGTTTACAATAATACATTTATTGACAATACAGTCAAAATAAGGTACATGGTGATGAATTGGTGAATGCAACGTTTTCTTGAAAAATATGTCATGTAAGACTCCATGCACATAGCTTGTCTATCATATAAGCAAACAGCGGAAGACTTCTAGGGAACCTGAGAATAAACATGCTAACAAGTATCAACACAAAGGTTGGTGAGTTCATAGTTGTAGTGTTTCGCATAATCTGCATATAAAAGTGGATAACAAGATTTCAGTTGTTTCATCCAGAAACGTTTATCAAAATATTCTACGAAATTGAGCACCCTGGTAACTAAAATTAACGTATATATAATTTGTACCCTTTGTATAATCATCTTAATAATACACGCAAACCAACGTGTACTCTTCTCAAATAGCATACGTCCGTTAAAAGGCTAGTGCTCTAGCTCGAACGGGGATATCAAGCCCTATGGATCCATATACTACTACTCGCGCCTACCAGTTCTTATAACCGGCAGTTACTAGTTACCAAAGCTAAGGGATTTTCGGTTCAAACTCGGTGTAGAATTTAGTATGTACTTGTATCCATTGCGTTTAAAATAAAGTGCATGTATTCTCAGCCCAAAAATATAGATTGCAAAAGCAATTAAAAAGGGAGCAAATGAAACTCACCCATATAAATATTGTATATCGGTTAATAAAGCATTTGCATGTATTCTCAGCCCAAAAATGTAGAGAGTAAAAGGGATCATATGAAACTCACGCATATAATTATTGTAAAACAGTTAATAAAGTATTTGCATGTATTCTCAGCCCCAAAAATATAAAGAGTAAAAGGGATTCAGATGAAACTCACCTTAGCAGCATATAAAGTCGTTCACCAAAATGTGATCGAAACTCGGATTACCAAATAACCGTAGATCTCAACCTAGAGAACATATGTTGGTCAATAAATGTCTATCAAGCTAGGTTAGGTCATAGTGTATAACAATCCTAATGCTCGAGATCGACATACAAAAGTTATCCAAAGTCGTTTCAAAAAGTCAATTTTGACAATAATTCAACAAAACGAGACGTGCCTTATATATGGATTCATTTACTTGCCTGGTAATATTCAAAAATCCAATTTATCATTCTTACAAACAAGTTTCAAAAGCAATTTCAATCAATGTCAATCATAATTCAGTTGATCATATCTTTTAATTCGTTCACCGAAATTACGCGATTTCTAAATGAAAAGTTATTGATTTTTCGCCAGCTTTCCAAAAACATGCATATCATATACCTTTTATCAGTAATATATGTATTTACTTCGTGATTCATCATAACTGTTTAACGACAAAATTTAGCGTACAATAATGTATAAATATATACACTCGAACACTAGTATGTATACACTATTAATTTATAAAATATAAAATATAAATGCTTATATATTAATATTGAGATTCAATATTGTAGAAAAGTACGTAGACGCAACAGAGATGATAAACACTAGATTTGATTCATAAATATACCCTCGAACATTACCCATAACCTCTTTGGCAATAACCCATAATTTACTTAGCTCTATCCCGCTCTTAAAACCATTTTGAAAGTGACACACTCATAACCTCGTCGTAGTATTTTATGTATAATACTAATTAATAATATTAATAATAATAAGATTAATAATAATATTAATCTTAATAATAATAATAATAATAATAATAATAATAATAATAATAATAATAATAATAATAATAATAATATAAATATGGAGTATGATATGTATGTGTGTAAGACAGAGACCAAAATGCTCGAGCTTTTATAGGTGTGGCCTGATTCTGATGCCCATGCGATCGCATGGGTTTTATGCCTATTTGCCATGCGATCGCATGGCCGTCAGATCCAGCTCACATATTTTTTGTAATTTTGTTTGTCGACATAATTTAATATAATATATATAATATATTTAATTTAAATAATTAATTATATATTATATTAAATTCACATGCATAGTTGACTTGTAATTTTTGTTCCGATAAGTCGTACGTCATCACTCGACATATGTCCCGGTTCCGGTTTTTCGAGTGTCCCTTCGTAAGTTGAGAAAACTTGTACATTACGTTTCGCGACTCGTACCTTTGTCAAAATATAGTCTTAAATTATTCCTAAACTATACCACTCAAAGTATATCTTAAACTTTCGAGTATTTTGGTCATTTACTTCTATAAATCATCGTCTCGTTATTTGTTATTATATATATAATAACAGATTGTTTTATGACCAAGTTAATATTATATTTAAATATATATATTCAATATTTAATAAACACGTTTTTAAAATACATAACACGGGTTATTCATATATCTAATTCCAACAGTTAATATTCCTTATTATTGTATGTGTCCAAGTTACGTTATTTAAACAAACACTTTATCATTTGTTCCGAATACCGTTAAAAATGAATGATTTCTCAAATCAACGTGGACCTCTCAATAGAGACCCGTAATGATATCATAATCCTTAAGAGACTCAGTAAATGTCTTTTACTTGAATCATTTGGCATAATCTTTTAACTCCGTAGTTAAATATATCAATCAGGTAATCAATCAAATAAGATTAATGCATAGTATCATATACCCAACACTTAGTTACGTTTTCAAGTTATAGTATATGTATCTATTTACATATAATTATTCGTGCATCATCGTGAATAAACGAAAGGTAATTGAATAGTTCAAGAATTTTAAGATTCAGTTTAACAGACTTTGCTTATCGTATCGAAATCATATAAGATTAAGTTTAAATTTGGTCGAAAATTTTCGGGTCATCACAACACAAACACTAGCACATTAAATTTTCTAGTGATTTCCACAACAAAAAGACTCAATCTTACCAAAATTCGTCATTCAAAGCCTAACCCTCAACATTAGGGTTC
Organism: Rutidosis leptorrhynchoides; assembly: GCF_046630445.1. Classification (NCBI taxonomy): domain Eukaryota; kingdom Viridiplantae; phylum Streptophyta; class Magnoliopsida; order Asterales; family Asteraceae; genus Rutidosis; species Rutidosis leptorrhynchoides. The sequence continues at coordinate 388,248,983 of NC_092333.1, read as the reverse complement.
AAACTTGAGCCAAAACCCCCAACTTCTCAAGAAATGGGGTTTTTGACTCATTACCAACCCAAACCCTAATTATAAACTCGAATTAGACACTAAAATTTGAGTTAGGGTTTTACCTCAAGTAAGAAAACGAGCTAGGAGCTGCTACTCCAAGAGGTTGAGCTCTAATTTCGGGTTGAACAAGTTTCTTCTTCACCAATTCAAGCCTTCTCCCTCTAAAATCACTTCCTCTCACTATGTGGGTGTTTTCTTTGGAGATGCAAAATGAGCACAAAAAAGTTCCAGACCAGTTTACTAGACCCGAGATCATTCCCATGCAAAGTTGCACAATAGTCCTAAAATTAATTTATTTACAAACAAGTCCCCTTGCCCGTTAGCACAACTGCGCGACGAGCAGAATACCTACGCGACGTGCAGAATACTTGTGTGACGCGTAGTATAATGTGTAGGCGAGGCAGGGGCTTACAATTCTCCCCCATTTAAATCGGATCAGGTCCCCGCGATCCAAGCCACATGCACAGAAGAAATATATTTCAACACAAACTCCTCAAACTCCCACGTAAACTCCGAACCTTTTTGTTGCCGCCATTGTACCTTATAGGTTCTTATTTGCTTATTTCGAATCTCTTTTATATTCTCGTCCAAAATCCAATTGGCTCCTCATATACTCTAGTTTATTATTAAGAGTAATTTCATCAAATGACACCTACATCGATGTGACAACCCGGAAATTTCTGACCAAATTTAAACTTATTCTTATATAAATTCGACACGATAAGCAAAGTCTGTAATGTTGAGTCTCAAAAATTGTGAACTTTTTCATATATTCAATTGACCTTTGACTGCTCTCGACGATTCACGAACAATTAATTTTAAATAGATATGTGTGTATGTATATATAAATAATAATTCGAAATATAATTTGAATATTATATGTTATTGTTATCAAAATTAACTATGTGTAACAAAGTAAAATATGATATTATAATAATTATTATTTAAAATATATCAATATATATAATTAAAGTATATTAAATATATATATGCGATTTCGAATTCATTTTATAAAACAATTGTAGCACTTGATGGTTATTTGAACAAGATGAATTCAAACTTATATGATTTTAAAATAAACGGTGATCCAAAAATGAGTTCTATAAATTTTAGGCTTACTAAAAATGTATTTAAGATCTAGTTATTAAATTTTAGCACTTTCTATATTTTACCCAAAATCGAGCGGGACAGTTGATGTAATTTTTATTTAATAAATTAATAATCGAATTTTATACCATATTGACTGAAATAAACAAAGTCATTTAATTTTAAAATATGAGATTTTTCTGAATACTTTTATCCGCCATTGATTAACAACGGAGTACGAAATACCGTCCGTCAAAAACTGTCGGTAGATAAAGATTTCAAAACAAGTGACGGCTTTTAATTTTAAAAACATGGAGACATATAAAATTATTGTGGATATAGTAATATTTTAACTTCATATATCATATACATGCATATTCACAAAACTAGTCAGTATATTTGTTTTTTTCTTAACCCAATGACATATTACATTCATGCATATATATGTAGACAACTAATGATGGAACCCACCCCTATTCATTTTCTTATCTTTCAATTCCATCGTGTGAGCTTTCATGTATATATGTATGTATATATATATGTGTGTATGTATATATAAATAATAATGGAACCCACCCCTATTGAAAGTTATGTTTGCTGTTTTTGTCGACATATTAAACATTATGACTACAGGGATATTCCTTTACACGATTTAATTATATTTAATTATTATATTATTATACTTATCTATTATTATATATAAAGGTGTACATAGAAGTTAGGAATCCACCAGTTTCTTTTCATTGTTATGATAGTGAACTAATATGATATATAAAGGTACTAACATGATCATAATTAACATATTTTTTTTTTACTTCTCTACTCATCACCACTACATGACCATCTACCTCCTTCTCTATATTTTCACTCTTGCAACCAAGAACACCCTCATGTCTTCTTCTACTATACTTCAACTTTATATATACGTCCTCATACATGCTTTAGAAATTTAGGAAATATCTCCTTGTTCTTTAGTTCCAACACACAAACCCAAACCCACCACCTATCTTTTCCTCGACAACCATTAAACCACTCCTGATCACCACCATTAACCATCACCACTTCTGATCAATCCCATGTTGACATCCATCGAGACCCACAACAAACCCACTAACTGTTTTACTTTTTGTTCGGGAACCACTCTACTCGACTTGTTTGTTAGGATGTAACCTATGTAAACAACCATCACCCTCCTCATTTTTTTTTTGATCAACCATCGTAACCACGATTGCACCACCATCACCAAACCAGCATATCCTCAAACCCAAATTTTACATCAACAATTTTGAAAAACAACCGGTAAATTGAATCCAGTTAGTCGACGTTGATTCACACCGGCGAATGCATTCCACGACGCAATTTACAAGCTAATTACAATACAAGTTGACAACATCCACGTGGTAATCGAAAACAAAAGTTACTTCTCGTTGATTGTAAATAGATTCACAGCTCCCTCACCATTTTTCTCTTCTTCCTTCTTACCGTCAACAACCGGTCACCACCCTTCTTTTCCATCGACCACCATCATCAAACTTCTATTTTTTTTTCTGTCTTCTATTTATGAGAAACGAGCAAGACGACCAAAACCACTTATCCCTCTTTTCTTTGTAAATCACCACCGTGAACTATCCACCATCACCTTTTAATTGACACCTTCTATACTTGATCACCATCTTAAAACCACCACTCGTCATTCTTTGTTTCTGTTACTACAACTGTCACAAACATCACCCACCTCATATCAAACCACCACCTCCATTTAAGACCTTCTGTTTCTGCTACAGCTACTGCTCGAACCATCAATGAACATCATCATCTTCGTTACTTTTGCAGAAATCAATCTAGCTAAGTTGTTGCTGTTTCTGTTTAGTGTTCCAGTTACCAACACCACTTGAAAACAACCATCATCACCTGCTATCTTGCTACTACGGATGACGATGATGACTGGAAAATAATACGCAAAGAAGACGATGAAATAGTGATTAGGATTTCGTGAATATGATTAGGGTTACGGTTGATTTTGATAATGATGAAGAGAAGGATGAGGCGATGATGATTGTGATTTTGTGACGAGTTGAAGATAACGATGATGATTGATGAAAATTCGTAGTCGTGACCTGCCATTTTTTCTCCTTTTTCTGTTTCCGGTACTGGATTTAGTCGAGATCTACAAATCAATACTTGGGTTTGATTAAGCTATTAAGTGGACTGCTATTAAAAGTTGTAGTGGGCTGTTGAAGTGCGCTACGGCCCAATTATCAAACTAAATAATATCTGGCCATCGGTTAATATATAAATACGGGAATTAATCTGTCACACCCCCAAAATGGACCAGGGGTAATTGTGACCAATCATATCATAACACAGTTGTATAAGCGAGAACGACTCTAAATGAGACGTTTTATTTATTAAATAAATAGCGGAAGCATTATTCAAAGTTTTACATCATAAGAGTACGGTAAATGGAAAATGTCTTAAACAAAATGATAAATATGAATGATGGACTCCATGCAAGCAGCAAAGTATACATCAATCATCTAGTAGCAAGTAGCAGCTAGCTCAATCATCACCTGAGACAAAACACGCTTAAAGTGTCAACCAAAAAGGTTGAGTGAAATTCATAGGTTTATAAATAATATCCAAAGTTTTAGACCACAAGATTTAGTTTAAATTTGATTGATATAGAAATATCAATCTAAAAGTGTTGCTGCATTTTGTAATATCGCTACTAAACAAGTTTACCCTATGACACCTTGTACTGTCAGTGTCGTGGAATCATTATTATGTAACCAAGGACCAACGGTCGAATGGTTAGAGACGTTACTCTCAATAGGCCTACTCACAATAATTAAGTTTGCATTTAAACGTAGCAATTAACGATATTACGGTAGGGATTTAGCATGAATCAAAGCATGACAACATAGTTAACAATTTAGTACTTGTGTCTAAGCGTAAAACAGTTATAAAGCAAGCATGTGTCTCACCCCAAAAGTTATAAAACAGTTATGAAACAGTAAAAAGTGGGGCTATGAAGTTCACCTTAGTAGCACACGAAAAAATTGAACGGAAGGACGTGACCGAGATCTCAACCTAGAGATAGAACGTATGATCAGACATTGCCTAACAGACAATAGTATATAGTACTATATTGATAGTAATGGTTCACTAAAGAATTTCCATTTTCGGAAGGTTACTATTTATGGAAAGTTTTCACTTATAGTAATTTTCCAATTTTAGAAAGTTCGGGTTAATCTTTAGCAAGACGTTGTATAACTTTACTCAAACTTCGTTGCTATCAAATAAGTCAGGAATGACCAGATGTAACCGGGGGCCCAGGATTCTTGACCAGAATCTAAGTCATGGCATTCGAGATCCACAAGCTTACCCATAAATGGCAACCTAGACATCATTCACTTACGACCGTGAGTAGCGATGAAGTTCACATGAATTGTACATTATCTTTGATTAACCTTCACTTTAGGTGTATACACACAACGAATTATTAATGTACTTAATAATCATATATGTGATAATATAACCTAATTATTATTTAATATTTAGTTATTATACCTTAGTATGTCTTATATATATTAAATATAATTACCTTTAAATAAATACCTAAATTACTTCAAAAATAATAGTGTTTTATTAATCGAACATTATTCAAAAATGTCTAAATAATAAATTAAATATCTAAAAATTACATACATAATTTTTATAGTCTTAGTTAATCATATATATTAGTAGAAAAATTTAAGAAAACGTTTTTATTATATTTTTGTATTTATTTTTGTTTTTACCCTTAATGTATTCACAAAACAATTTTAATTCTACATAATTATTAATAAACCCAAATAATTATTTTTATAATTTTTATAAGTTTCTATCAGTCTAATAACCTGTAGAAAAATATTTAAAAAAATATTTTTTTATTATTTTATATTTATTCTTAATTTACCTTCGAATTACATAATAATAGAGTTTAATTATATAATAAATACCAATTCGACCCAAGTAATTATTTTTATAATTTTTGCAGATCTATATAAGTTTTAAAAACTCAGAAAAAATTATATATATTTTATTTTTGGTTAAAGGTATTTATTACGAATTTTACATTGTTTTTACTTTTAAACACTACATAATTCGTATTTAATTATAAATAATATTCCATAAATTATCAAAATTATTTTTATGCATCATAACACTTATAATACTAATTATAACATATAAACATAATTAATTTCGAATTTTACAAAGAATATACAATAAATATAAATATAAATGACAATATTGAAAAAAATTAATAAAAATAGAAAGTACCTCAAATTTTTTTCAAGGTTTTGAGAGAATAACTTAAGTTTTTGTGTTTGGCAAGAAAAAATGAATGAGGAGCCATGTATTTATAGGTAAAAAATGGTTGGTGAAAAGAAAAAAAAATAATAAAATAAAGGTGCCAATTTTGACAAAATAATAAAAACATGTTAAAAATGTTTTTAATAAGTTTTTGTTTTTGAAAATATTTAGTCAAAATTCATGGGCTCATTATTTAATTTATAAAAAAAAATCTTATTTCTTTTTATTTTTATTTTTTTTATAAGCTAAAAATATATATAATGATTAAAATAACTTATCATTTAATTAATAATTATGTTACATATAGTTTTAAATATAATACTCATTAATATTAACTAAAGTTATTTTATATAATTAGTGTAAACTTTAGTTAACAGAACATGTCGACTAAAAATAAATATTTGATCAACGTCGAATTTAATTACGTATGGATAATAACCCTATAGTCAAATTAGTCAATTCAGGTATGGAAATATGAGGGTTGTTATAGTACCTACCCGTTAAAAGAAATTTTGTCCCGAAATTTAGTTGTTGCCATTAATCGGTGTTGTTCGTACATAGACGAGGATATTTACATTTTATTTGGTTTTCACGTTCCCAGGTATGCTCGGGGCCTTGCGTGAATTACAACAGATAGAATATTGTTCTGTTTCAAGAATTAAAATCATACATACCATAATTTCTACAAGTTCTTCTACGAAGTGCATTTTATTATTAATGCGGAGATCATTCAAAATGATGATGTTATACAAGTCATTTCAGTAAATTGGATATATAAAATGTATTATGAATAATATCGAGCTCATTTAAACCTTGAGCATTTATGCCACAATGTTAGGGTAGACAAAACAGAGAGTAGTTCATGAAAATTATAATCATGAAGTTTGATAGAGATCATCATTGTTTACAACAAGAATATTGTAATGATGAATATAAGTTGAAGAATAAAGTTTTATCACTATTGAATAATATGGATAGAACGATTCGATTATAGAAAGAGTATAAACGAAGCTATCGTAAAAGAGTGAATGAGTAAATTAAATGTTCGCCTTAACTTTTGACGTAGTCACGATTGATTTCCGGAATTCAAGGGATTAAAGGAAATCTTCGTAATCTATAAGATTTGATTATCCGGTATTTACGTAATTTTGGGATTTCTTTGATTAAATGCGGAAAATTACCTCGATTGCTGTGTTTGGAAAGTTTACTATAAATTAGCTTCTTCGGTTTCATTATCTTCACCACTTCTATACTTTCTTCCTAGATTTATACTTCCAAAAGATTTGTTAATATGCTCAATCCCGTATTGATATTTGTTATTATATTGACCATATATGCAGTCATGCTTCTTTTTCTTTTACCACCAGAGGAATCTGTTTACTTCTACTATGCTCTTGGGCTTATAGTGTTTTTAATTCTCCCGTGTCTTTATGTTGCTATACGCATTGATATACACGATTTATAATTTTCGTGTTGTTATCGGGCTTTGTATTTTCCCTTATATGTCGGAGCTCTTTACCTTTTTATTCTGCTCTCGACTCTAAGTTAAGCGAGTAATGGTCCAGAATTTGTAGGTATGAAGTTTCGAATGAACCTAATGTTCTAAGCGTAATATCACGATTTGATGTGGTAAATTACCAGAATTACTGAGGATAGAACTATCAAGAATATATGTTCTTGATATGTTCAGAGATTAAGTAGAATGTAAGAGTCGTGTAACATGGCAAATAATGATTATAAAGTCTATGAATCATCATCTTCCATTAAAAATTTAGCATGACTTACTGTAATATAATCACGTTGGCCTGACGTCATTATATTATACTAACTCATGCTTCAATTTCCAACATTTCTTCAAAACATTTATAATTTAAACTTGAATTTTACTGAATATAGAAACTAAAATAGTTTCCTTTATAAAGATATCGCAAAGAGATACTTAATTGTAGACAAGAATCGTTATGAAAATATCTTCAGAAATATAGAGGATATTTATAACGACATTTTGGAATTTCTAAGTTCGAAGGTTGATGAAGAAAAATTTTCCGCAAGCTTTTAACATAACTTCGGAGCAAGATATTCTCTAAAGATTTCATCGAATCCAGAATTACTTGGATTCTTTGAATATAGGGTTTGGTCCTTGTATTTGTCCTTGGTCTCCTCCATGGTTAGCTCAATCCGTTTTTCAGTTCCAAATTTTCTTTTGAGCTTTTCCAACGTACCATTCTTTATTATCAAACTTTTGGCCATTGAGACCATCTACAATTTTGATGTTTTCTCTGCATTTAATGCAGCCTTATTTGATTCATCGGTTATCAATCCGAGATGGTTTCAAGAAATTTCATTTTTAGATGATTAAACGGTGATTGTAATCGTCAACGGATCTAATGGTTGATGAATAGGCGTTGTTGATTTCAAAAGTAATGAACGATAATTTCGGTGGTTTGATGTGATAATTCATCATAGAATATAAATGAATATAATTCATGAATGTAGTGATCTTTAGGAAGATTACACTTGCTAAAGCTTTACTTGGATTCCGTTATGTTCAAATCAGAATAGGTAATTAAATTTGTATGAAAATGGTTGTTCTTTAGTGAACGGATACATATGTGGATGTAAGTAGTATAGTTACTAATTATTGAATCATAATTTGAAGAATGTACACTGTAAGATATTGATGTGAGATATAAATATTTCTCGTGTTTTACCTACCCGTTAAAATATTTTCACAATTAACAGTTTGTACAAAAGGATTTTTAATTACAATCTTTATGAAGATATACGTTCATATATGTATTCTTCACGTATAATATAGATTTAATGAGTTAATATACTATTAAAATCATTTGATTTGCGGTTGAAGCGAGAATAAATAATCTTCAAAACTTGAGAGATTACATAATCATCGCAGAATCTTTCTTTAATGAAGTTATGAATCAATACTCCATCGTTCATTGTAATTGATATACCTCGGTATATGATGTTGATGCTCGTGGAATTCTTGTGAAATTCACAAGGCACGAATGATGTTTTCTAAAGAGTTTTGAGTACATCGAAAATGAAAGTGTAAAACCAAACATGTATTTGAATAATACACTTAGTTTATTATGAAATGGAGTTTATTGTGATGAAGCAGTGATTAACGAGGAATGTATATCATAGCATATTAGTGATATGAATTAACCAAGTAGTACATACTATTTAAGATTCACACGTAATAGCTTAATACGAAAAGATTTATTATTGTTCCAAACCATATATATATATATATATATATATATATATATATATATATATATATATATATATATATATATATATATATATATATATATATATATAAAGTATACATATATAATTTTCAGGAAGAATGAGTCAATTCATCTTAACTCATTATTACTAATATTCCTTGGTATCTATGGGGCGTATGATGTTGATATCCGAGGTACAGATTATGGTGTTTGTTGTTGGTGAAGCTGATGTTGTTGGTGGTGATGCTGTTGGTACTGGTGGTGATGCTGGTTATGCTGCTGGTGCTGTTGCTGGTGCTCGTAGGTTTCGCACCATATTCTCCAGAGCCACCACTCGAGCGCGAAGCTCATTGACTTCTTCTATTATTCCGGGGTGATTGGCGGTTCGGACAAGTGGATGAATAAGATCTAGAATTTTAGATATTATATATTCGTGACTGGATACCCTGGAAATGAGGGTGAAAATAGTGTTCCGAACGGGTTCGCCGGTAAGTGCTTCTGGTTCTTCACCAAGAGGTGAATTCGGTTGGTGGAAGGGATCACCTTCTTCTTGTCTCCATTGATTAAGTTTACTATGAACCCATCCCCAATTCATCCAAAATAGATGATGACTAATTGGTTGGTTCATTCCGGTTACGCTGCCATTGGAGCTCGAGGAGTTCGAGGAATCATGTGAGAAATCCATATTATCTGATCGGAATAAGGGTTTTTGTTATGAGATGAGTGTTGAATATTGAATGATATATTTGTCTTCTTGATATACGTATATATAGCAAAAAGATTTCCGTAATTTACGGAGGAAATTTAGGAAAAGTGTTAGACAAAGTTTATTAAGATAGATATGATAAGATATAATAAGATATGATGTGTCTATAATCCAATAATAGCAGTATGACGTGTCGAGATCATAAAATGATAAGTATGTAATCTGATAATCTTTCGATTAAAGACTTTTAATTCGCAATGGCCTATTCAGGTCTAGGGGCTTGAGCTATAGGATCCTTTAAATCGGTAATCCAAACCCTTCCATTCTAGAGTTTCGTAGACGCCATCCGTCAAGAAAATTCAATAACGAGAAATAAAAGGTATAAAAGTAATGAATGTGAGTAGTGATGACATTATAATGTCTTTGAGATTCTCGATAACTCAATGACATTTTTCGGTTCGCAAACTGATGCATAAAGGCATAAAGCATATAGATACGTGATATAACAGGGAGTTATATACGTTTGAGTATGAATAGTAACAAATATAGGAGTTTCAAAAATTCATGGATAATATTTCATGTAATACATATGTAATACACAAAACCATGATAAATGACATAGGAATGTCGAGAACGGTGTCGCATTTAAATGTGGTGGCGAAATTGAATACTACTTAGGAGAATGAGCAGAGTTCTTAGATTGGCTCGGCATTCTAAGATAAGTAAAGTTTCTAAAGTATAGTGTAGCATTTAATAGTTAAAGACAACAATTAAAGGCACTATAGTCAAAGGAAGTTGTAGTCCTACATTGCTAAGGTACCTAATTGTATAAGGCACACATAAGACGCAATCCTGGTTCTCTACAACAACCTGCTCTGATACCAATCTGTATTACAGATTGGGGTTAAAACCCAAACAGTGCCTTGCCTACTAATAGGGTGACCACTGAGCGTACCTCAGACTCTGATTTTACAGCCCGCGTCACCGCTATTATTTGGCCAACCATAAAAGGATCGCAAGGAGTAAGAGCCAATGCTTCGTCACAGGTAACACTGTGAGAACCCCCTCTACGATTAACCCGTAAAAAAGGCGTTAAACCAGCTCCGATGCCAATCTGTCACACCCCCAAAATGGACCAGGGGTAATTGTGACCAATCATATCATAACACAGTTGTATAAGTGAGAACGACTCTAAATGAGACATTTTATTTATTAAATAAATAGCGGAAGCATTATTCAAAGTTTTACATCATAAGAGTACAGTAAATGGAAAATGTCTTAAACAAAATGATAAATATGAATGATGGACTCCATGCAAGCAACAAAGCATACATCAATCATCTAGTAGCAAGTAGCAGCTAGCTCAATCATCTCCTGAGACAAAACACGCTTAAAGTGTCAACCAAAAAGGTTGAGTGAAATTCATAGATTTATAAATAATATCCAAAGTTTTAGACCACAAGATTTAGTTTAAATTTGATTGATATAGAAATATCAATCTAAAAGTGTTGCTGCATTTTGTAATATCGCTACTAAACAAGTTTACCCTATGACACCTTGTACTGTCAGTGTCGTGGAATCATTATTATGTAACCAAGGACCAACGGTCGAATGGTTAGAGACGTTACTCTCAATAGGCCTACTCACAATAATTAAGTTTGCATTTAAACGTAGCAATTAACGATATTACGGTAGGGATTTAGCATGAATCAAAGCATGACAACATAGTTAACAATTTAGTACTTGTGTCTAAGCGTAAAACAGTTATAAAGCAAGCATGTGTCTCACCCCAAAAGTTATAAAACAGTTATGAAACAGTAAAAAGTGGGGCTATGAAGTTCACCTTAGTAGCACACGAAAAAATTGAACGGAAGGACGTGACCGAGATCTCAACCTAGAGATAGAACGTATGATCAGACATTGCCTAACAGACAATAGTATATAGTACTATATTGATAGTAATGGTTCACTAAAGAATTTCCATTTTCGGAAGGTTACTATTTATGGAAAGTTTTCACTTATAGTAATTTTCCAATTTTAGAAAGTTCGGGTTAATCTTTAGCAAGACGTTGTATAACTTTACTCAAACTTCGTTGCTATCAAATAAGTCAGGAATGACCAGATGTAACCGGGGGCCCAGGATTCTTGACCAGAATCTAAGTCATGGCATTCGAGATCCACAAGCTTACCCATAAATGGCAACCTAGACATCATTCACTTATGACCGTGAGTAGCGATGAAGTTCACATGAATTGTACATTATCTTTGATTAACCTTCACTTTAGGTGTATACACACAACGAATTATTAATGTACTTAATAATCATATATGTGATAATATAACCTAATTATTATTTAATATTTAGTTATTATACCTTAGTATGTCTTATATATATTAAATATAATTACCTTTAAATAAATACCTAAATTACTTCAAAAATAATAGTGTTTTATTAATCGAACATTATTAAAAAATGTCTAAATAATAAATTAAATATCTAAAAATTACATACATAATTTTTATAGTCTTAGTTAATCATATATATTAGTAGAAAAATTTAAGAAAACATTTTTATTATATTTTTGTATTTATTTTTGTTTTTACCCTTAATGTATTCACAAAATAATTTTAATTCTACATAATTACTAAATAAACCCAAATAATTATTTTTATAATTTTCATAAGTTTCTATCAGTCTAATAACCTGTAGAAAAATATTTAAAAAAATATTTTTTTTATTATTTTATATTTATTCTTAATTTACCTTCGAATTACATAATAATAGAGTTTAATTATATAATAAATACCAATTCAACCCAAGTAATTATTTTTATAATTTTTTCAGATCTATATAAGTTTTAAAAACTCAGAAAAAAATTATATATATTTTATTTTTGGTTAAAAGTATTTATTACAAATTTTACATTGTTTTTACTTTTAAACACTACATAATTCGTATTTAATTATAAATAATATTCCATAAATTATCAAAATTATTTTTATGCATAATAACACTTATAATACTAATTATAACATATAAACATAATTAATTTCAAATTTTACAACGAATATACAATAAATATAAATATAAATGACAATATTGAAAAAAATTAATAAAAATAGAAAGTACCTCAAATTTTCTTCAAGGTTTTGAGATAATTACTTAAGTTTTTGTGTTTGACAAGAAAAAATGAATGAGGAGCCATGTATTTATAGGTAAAAAATGGTTAGTGAAAAGAAAAAAAAATAATAAAATAAAGGTGCCAATTTTGACAAAATAATAAAAACATGTTAAAAATGTTTTTAATAAGTTTTTGTTTTTGAAAATATTTAGTCAAAATTCATGGGCTCATTATTTAATTTATAAAAAAAATCTTATTTCTTTTTATTTTTATTTTTTTATAAGCTAAAAATATATATAATGATTAAAATAACTTATCATTTAATTAATAATTATGTTACATATAGTTTTAAATATAATACTCATTAATATTAACTAAAGTTATTTTATATAATTAGTGTAAACTTTAGTTAACAGAACATGTCGACTAAAAATAAATATTTGATCAACGTCGAATTTAATTACGTATGGATAACAACCCTATAGTCAAATTAGTCAATTCAGGTATGGAAATATGAGGGTTGTTATAGTACCTACCCGTTAAAAGAAATTTCGTCCCGAAATTTAGTTGTTGCCATTAATCGGTGTTGTTCGTACATAGACGAGGATATTTACGTTTTATTTAGTTTTCACGTTCCCAGGTATGCTCGGGGCCTTGCGTGAATTACAACGGATAGAATATTGTTCTGTTTCAAGAATTAAAATCATACATACCATAATTTCTACAAGTTCTTCTACGAAGTGCATTTTATTATTAATGCGGAGATCATTCAAAATGATGATGTTATACAAGTCATTTCAGTAAATTGGATATATAAAATGTGTTGTGAATAATATCGAGCTCATTTAAACCTTGAGCGTTTATGCCATAATGTTAGGGTAGACAAAACAGAGAGTAGTTCATGAAAATTATAATCAAGAAGTTTGATAGAGATCATCATTGTTTACAACAAGAATATTGTAATGATGAATATAAGTTGAAGAATAAAGTTTTATCACTATTGAATAATATGGATAGAACGATTCGATTATAGAAAGAGTATAAACGAAGCTATCGTAAAAGAGTGAATGAGTAAATTAAATGTTCGCCTTAACTTTTGACGTAGTCACGATTGATTTCCGGAATTCAAGGGATTAAAGGAAATCTTCGTAATCTATAAGATTTGATTATCCGGTATTTACGTAATTTTGGGATTTCTTTGATTAAATGCGGTGAATTACCTCGATTGCTGTGTTTGGAAAGTTTACTATAAATTAGCTTCTTCCGTTTCATTATCTTCACCACTTCTATACTTTCTTCCTAGATTTATACTTCCAAAAGATTTGTTAATATGCTCAATCCCGATGGAAATTTGAGGGTTGTTATATAATCTAACAAAGTCACTAGCGTACTAGTGGTTATGTGTGTTTTGGTTGAGCGAGAGGTCACGGGTTCGAGCCCGGTCTATGGCATTTTTTTTAGAAAGCTTGTTCTTCAAAGGTTGTACTCTATTTTTATTATTATTATTATTATTATTATTATTATTATTATTATTATTATTATTATTATTATTATTATTATTATTATTATTATTATTATTATTATTATTATTATTATTATTATTATTATTAATATTATTATTATTATTATTATTATGTTTACTATGATTTTTGTAGTTAATATAATTATTATCATCATTATCATTAATATTAGTATTATCACTAACAATATTAAAACTATTATTATAAGAGTTATTATTATTATTATTATAATTATTATTATTATTATTATTATTATTATTATTATTATTATTATTATTATTATTAGCAAATCATTATTTTCAAAACTATCATTTTAACAAATATATATTTTGTATATAAAAAATATACTTGGTACATATACTATAACCTTATTAATATCACATATACATATATATTAAACCTAATAACATTGTTTACATAAATATTTACATATAAAAAGTTTTTGATTTAACAAAATAATACTAATTATATAGATATATATATATGTATTAGTATAACTATATGTATAAATATAAAAATACAAAATATATATATATATATATATATATATATATATATATATATATATATATATATATATATATATATATATATATATATATAACCTTTGAAATAACAAAAATATTACTAAATTAAATAAGTAATATACATAAACTAGTTTAATTATTATTACATGTTAATTATATGTGTTAATATATATACTTGATATAGGTTCGTGAATTCGAGGCCAACCCTGCATTGTGCAGTTTCGTCGTATGAATTTTTTTACTACAAAATATCATATTGTGAGTATCATTACTCCCTTTTTAAATGCTTTTGCAATATATATTCTTGGAACTGAGAATACATGCGCTGTTTTAATAACTGTTTTACGAAATAGTCACAAGTAATTGAAACTACATTATATGGTTGAATAGATCGAAGCCGAATATGCCCCTTTTAGCCTGGTAATCTAAGAATTAGGGAACCAAACCCCTAATTGACGCGAATCCTAAAGATAGATCTATTGGGCCTAACAACCCCCATCCGTTGTTGCGGATGCTTTAGTACTTCAAAATTTATCATGTCCGAAGGGAGTCCCGGAATGATGGGGATATTCTATATGCATCTTCTAAATGTCAGTTACTAGGTGTTCACTGTGACAACCCGTAAATTTTCGAAAAAATTTAAACAAAAATCTTTATATGATTTCATTTAACCTCGACTAATTCCAACAATTCACGAACAATTATTTGTAAATAATTACGCATTAGTTTGATATATTAATATTATTATTATTAATATCATTTTTAAACAAGATATCAATAATTAATATCTTTATTATCAGTATTGTTATTATGAATAAAAAAAATATTGACAAATATTCTTGGAAAAGTAGTAAATCAATTTTTTTATTTTAAAAAAATATATATATAAAAAAAATCCTTAAAATAAATGATTTTTTTTAATAAAATAAATAAATAAATAAATTACTTGTTAATTAAAAATTATAATGGAAAACTACTTTTATTATTTTATTTTGTGCATTATCCCATGACCTAACATTTAATACTTTTGAATTTTAAAATCCCATTAAAAATTAAAATATTTCCTTTTCTTTTAATTATTTTATTCTTTTTACCTAATTTTTTCAAGTATAAATACTCCTCATTTCTCATTCAAACTCACACCAAAATTTCTCTCATTCTCTCTTTGAAGAATTACTACTAGTAAGTATTCTTTTCTTACTTTTTACTTTTTACTTTTTACTTTTTTACTTTTTTACTTTTTACTATTTACTTCAGTTTATTATTTTTTTTACCGAAACATGTAAATAATTTTATAAATTATATGCAATTAAAATTAAAATAAATTACATGTTATAATTAGTAATATATGTTACTAAAAATTATAAAAGTATTTTTATGAATTAATATCTAGGAGTTATAATTAAAATCGAATTAATGAATATATATGTATATACGCACCTAACGTGAAGGTTATAATTAAAGATAGCGTACAAAGACTACAAACATCATCGCTACTTGTGGCCTAGGGTGATCCTTGTTACCATTATGGGACGCTTGTGGATCTCGAATGCCAAGACTTAAATTCTGGTCAAGAGATCATGGGCCGCTCGGTAACAATAGATCATTCGAGTGACTTGCATGTTAGCGACGAAGTTTGGGCGAGATTGTACAACATCTTTGTTAAAAATTATAACCCGAACATTCTTAAACTAGAAGCTTACTATAAGTGGAAGTTTTTCATAAATAGTAGGTTTCCAAAAATAGAAACTTTTGAGAAATAGGAACTTTTCTCGAAAACCGTCACTGTCAATATAGTTACTATATTAATAAACATACTTTATGTCAAGTTAGACATTAACTAATCAAACGTTATACCTCAAGGTTGATATCCAGATCACTTACTTGCTTTACTTTCATTCTTGCGTGGAATACTTCAACTGCTATTTAATGTGAGTTTTCATATGCTCCCTTTTACTCTTTACATTTTTGGGCTGAGAATACATGCGCTACTTTTATAACTGTTTTTATGAAATGAATACAAATACTAAAACTGATTTTTCGTGAGTTTTCATAGCTCCCTTTTTATCTATATTTTTGGGTTGAGAATACATGCGCTACTTTTATAACTGTTTTTATGAAATGAATACAAATACTAAAACTGATTTTTCGTGAGTTTTCATAGCTCCCTTTTTATCTATATTTTTGGGCTGAGAATACATGCGCTACTTTTATAACTGTTTTTATGAAATGAATACAAATACTAAAACTGATTTTTTTGTGAGTTTTCATAGCTCCCTTTTTATCTATATTTTTGGGCTGAGAATACATGCGCTACTTTTATAACTGTTTTTATGAAATGAATACAAATACTAAAACTGACTTTTTTGTGAGTTTTCATATGCTCCCTTTTACTCTTTACATTTTTGGGCTGAGAATACATGCGCTACTTTTATAACTGTTTTTATGAAATGAATGCAAATACTAAAACTGATTTTTCGTGAGTTCATCTGCTCCCTTTTTATATATTTTTGGGCTGAGAATACATGTGCAACTTTTATAACTGTTTTACACGTATCAAATATTAAACTGTGATATGTTGGGCTATGACCAGCAAGTCCCCAACTGACAAGTATAAACGATAACTTGTACGGGGCAAACTTGAAAGTCTAGTCTAAATATCAGTACCAACTATTAAACTGTGATATGTTGGGCTATGACCAGCAAGTCCCCAACCGACAAGTATAAACGATAACTTGTACGGGGTAAACTTGAAAGTCTAGTCTAAATATCAGTACCAACTGTTAAACTATGATATACCCGGCTATGTCTGACTAATTCCCTACAGTGATATTTTTAATTGCTGCGGCATTCTTAATTATTGGGGATAGGCCTATCGGGAGTAACGTCCCCGATACATTTGACTAAGTCTTTGTATTACTTGATAATGAAATTAAACGACAAGGACAGAACAACTTGTCACGGGGCAAACAACGTTTAGTCTAAATATCACGCACTGGCATAACTTTTTGATCCTGCGGTAGATCAACTTGACTAGATCTGAGTGATCTACTTATGAAAACAAATCTTGTGGTCTAACACTATTACTGAAATCATTATTTATGACAAACCTATGAACTCACTCAACCTCGTGTTGACTTTTTAAGCATGTTTATTCTCAGGTACTTAAGTATTGCTTCCACTGTATATCTGCTGCTTTGATGATGATTGCTTGCTATACTTGGAGTCTTCATTACATATCATATCAATTAAAGACATTTAATGTTCTATATACAATGTAATCTATTTATCTTCCGCTGCAAAACTCAATAAAACGTCTCATATAGAGTCGATCTCATTTATACAACTGTGATTTGATATAATTAGTCACAAATACCCCAGGCCCTATTTGGGGGTGTGACAGATTGGTATCAGAGCAGGTTGTTGTAGAGAACCAGGATTGCATTTTATGTCTGCCTTATACAATTAGGTACCTTAGCAATGTAGGACTACAACTATTCTTGACCATAGTGCCTTTAATTGTTGCCTTTAACTGTTAAATGCTACCCTATACTTTAGAAACTTTACTTATCTTAGAATGCCAAGCCAATCTAAGAACTCTGCTCATTCTAATAAGTACTATCCAATTCCGCCACCATATTTAAATGCGACACCATGATTTCTGAAATTCTCGACATTCCTTTGTCATCTATCATGGTTTTGTGTATTACATATGTATTACATGAAATGTTATCAATGATTCTTGAAAACTCTACTATTCATATTCATTACTTTCAAAATCTTTGATTTCTCATTATTTTTTATCATTGAATTTTCTTGACGGATGGCGTCTACGAAACTCTAGAATGGAAGGGTTTGGATTACCGATTTAAAGGATCCTATAGCTCAAGCCCCTAGACCTGAATAGGCCATTACGAATTGAAAGTCTTTAGTCGAAAGATTATCAGATTACATACTTATCTTTTTATGATCTCGACACGTCATACTACCATTATTGGAATATAGACACATCATATCTTATTATATCTTATCATATCTATCCTAGTAAACTTTGTCTACCACTTTTCCTAAATTTCCTCTGTAAATCACGGAAATCTTTTTGCTATATATACGTATTCAAGGAGACGAATATATCATTCAGTATTCAATACCCATTTCATATCAAACCCTATTCCAAACACATAATATGAATTTCTCGAACTCCTCGAGCTCCAACGGCAGCGTAACCGGAACAAACGAACCAATCAGCCATCATCTAATCTGGATGAATTGGGGATGGGTTCGTAGCCGACTCAATCAATGGAGGCAAGAAGAAGGTGATCCCTTCCACCAACCGAATTCACCTCTTGGCGAAGAACCTGAAGCACTTACCGGCGAACCAGTCCAAAACACTATTTTCTCTCTTCTTTCCAGGGTATCCCATCACGAACATATAATATCGAAGATTCTAGATCTTATTTACCCCCTTGTTCCAACCGCAAATCATCTCGGAATAGTAGAAGAAGTCAATGAGCTTCGCGCTCGAGTGGTGGCTCTGAAGAATATGGTGCAAAACCTACGAACACCAGCAGCAGCACCAACAGCATAACCAGTACCACCAATACCATCAACATCACCACTAACAGCATCAGCTTCACCAACAACAACATCCGCATCCCACGCCTCAACATCACACTCAGTACCTCAAACATCAACATCATACGCCCATAGATACCAAGGAATATTAATAATAATGAGTTAAGATGTATTAACTCATTCTTCGTGAAGAATTATATATGTATACCATATATATATATATATATATATATATATATATATATGATTTGGAACAATAATAAATCTTGCCGTACTAAGCAATTATGTGTGAATCTCAACTAGTATGTACTACTTGGTTAATTCATATCACTAATATGCTATGATGTACACCCTTCGCTAATGACTTAACAATTGTTAATCACTGCTTCAGCACAATAAACTCCATTTCATAATAAATCAAGTGTAACGATGAATGTATCGATTCATAACTTCATTAGCGAAATATTTCGCGACAATTATGACATCTCTAAGGTTTTGGAGATTATTTACTCTAGTTTCAACCATAAATCAAATGATTTTAATATTAACTCATTAAATCCATGATTATATCTGAAGAATACATATATGAACGTATATTTTCATAAAGATTGTAAATTCTGTTGTACAAACTGTTAATTGTGAAAATATTTTAACGGGTAGGTAATACCCGAGAAATATTTACATCTCACATTAATACACTGTACATTCTTCAATTTCGATTCATAAATCATTAATTATACGCACTACCTTCACAATGATACACAATCATCTTCATACAAAATCAATTACACATTCTGAAATTAACATATCGGAATTCAAGTAAAGCTTTAGCAGGTGTTATCTTCCTCAAGATTACTACATTCATGAATTATATTCATTCGTATTCTGCAATGAATTATCACATCAAACCACCGAAATTAT
The DNA here is from genome assembly GCF_046630445.1 of Rutidosis leptorrhynchoides. NCBI lineage: Eukaryota > Viridiplantae > Streptophyta > Magnoliopsida > Asterales > Asteraceae > Rutidosis > Rutidosis leptorrhynchoides. The sequence goes on along the minus strand of NC_092333.1, from coordinate 388,228,865 downwards.
CATTCATTACTTTTGAAATTAACAACGCCTATTCGTCAACCATTAGATCCGTTGACGATTACAATCAGCGTTTAATCATCTAAAAATAAAATTTCTTGAAACCATCTCGAATAGATAACCAATGATTCAGATATGGTAGTATTAAATGCAGAGGAAACAAAAGAATTGTCCTCGTCATTGGATCTTAGAAATTCTAAGATATCACCGTATCTTTCGTTATAAATATCCTCTATATTTCTGAAGATATTTTCATAACAATTCTTGACCGCAATTAATTGTCTCCTTGCGATATCTTTATCACATCATAAAGGAAACTGTTTTAGTTTCTATATTCTGTAAAATTCAAGTTTAAATTATGAATGATTTGAAGTAGTGTTGGGAATTGAAGCATGAGTTAGTATAATATAATGACGTCAGGCCAACGTGATTATATTACAGTAAGTCTTGCTAAATTTTTAATGGAAGATAATGATTCATAGACTTTATAATCATCATTTTCCATGTAACACGGCTCTTACATTTAAACTCTAAAACATATCAAGAAAATATTTTTCTTGATGATTCGGTCTTTTCCGGATATTCTGGTAATTTGACAAATCAAATCGTGCTATTTCCTTTCCTTTCTACTTTGTATATTATGATTATTCGAAACTTCAAACCTATGAATTCTAGACCATTACTCGCTTTACTTAGAGTCGAGAGGAGAACAAAAAGGCAAAGAACTTTGACATATAAGGGAAAATATAAAGCCCGATAACAACACGGAAATTACAAACCGTGTATATCAATGCGTATAGCAATATAAAGACACGGGAGAACTAAAAACACAATAAATCCTAAAGCATAATAGAAGTAAACAGACTCCTTTGGTGGGAGTTGGAAAAGAAGGAAGATTGTGGCGATAACCAATATAAGGTCAAGAACAAGAACTGGATTGAACATATTAACAAATCTTTTGGAAGTATGAATTAAGAAAGAAAGTATAGAAGTGGTGAAGATAATGAAATGGATGAAGCTAATTTATAGCGAAATTCCAGACACAGCAATCGAGGCAATTCACCGCATTTAATTAAAGAAAGTCCTAATTTCCGTAATTACCGAAAAATCAAATCTTATAAAGATTTCGAAGATTTCTTTAATTCCTTTAAATCCGGAAATCAATCGTGACTACATCAAAAGTTAAAGCGAACAATTAATTTTCTCATTTACTCTTTTGCGATAGCTTCGTTTATACTCTTTCTATAATCGAATCGTTTTATCCACATTATTCAAAAGTGATAAAACTCTATTTTTCAACTCATATTCATCATTACAATATCCATGTTGTAAACAATGACGATCTCTATCAAATTTCATGACTATGATTTTCATGAACTCCTCTCTGTTTTGTCTGCCCTAATATTGCAGCATAAACGCTCAAGGTTTTAAATGAGCTCAATATTATTCATAACACATTTCATGTATCCAATTTACTGAAATGACTTGCATAACATCATCATTTTGAATGATCTTTGCATTAATGATAAAATGCACTTCGTAGAATTTATGGATCGTAAGATTTAAACTCTAGAAACAAAACAATATCCTATTAGTTGGAATTCACGAAAGGCCCCGAGCATACCTGGGAACGTGAAGACCAAATAAAACGAAAATATCCTCACCTGTTTACAAACAACGCTGACTGATGGCAACAACTAAATTTCGGGACGAAATTTCTATTAACAGGTGAATACTGTGACAACCCGTAAATTTTCGGAAAAATTTAAACAAAAATCTTTATATGATTTCATTTAACCTCGACTAATTCCAATAATTCACGAACAATTATTTGTAAATAATTACGCATTAGTTTGATATATTAATATTATTATTATTAATATCATTTTAAACAAGATATCAATAATTAATATCTTTATTATCAGTATTGTTATTATGAATAAAAAAAATATTGACAAATATTCTTGGAAAAGTAGTAAATCAATTTTTTTATTTTAAAAATATATATATATATAAAAAATCCTTAAAATAAATGATTTTTTTTAATAAAATAAATAAATAAATAAATTACTTTTTAATTAAAAATTATAATGGAAAACTACTTTTATTATTTTATTTTGTGCATTATCCAATGACCTAACATTTAATACTTTTGAATTTTAAAATCTCATTAAAAATTAAAATATTTCTTTTTCTTATAATTATTTTATTCTTTTTATCTAATTTTTTCAAGTATAAATACTCCTTATTTCTCATTCAAACTCACACCAAAATTTCTCTCATTCTCTCTTTGAAGAATTACTACTAGTAAGTATTCTTTTCTTACTTTTTACTTTTTACTTTTTACTTTTTTACTTTTTACTATTTACTTCGGTTTATTATTTTTTTACCGAAACATGTAAATAATGTTATAAATTATATGCAATTAAAATTAAAATAAATAACATGTTATAATTAGTAATATATGTTACTAAAAATTATAAAAGTATTTTTATGAATTAATATGTAGGAGTTATAATTAAAATCGAATTAATGAATATATATGTATATACGCACCTAACGTGAAGGTTATAATTAAAGATAGCGTACAAAGACTACAAACATCACCGCTACTTGTGGCCTAGGGTGATCCTTGTTACCATTATGGGACGCTTGTGGATCTCGAATGCCAAGACTTAGATTCTGGTCAAGAGATCCTGAGCCGCTCGGTAACAATAGATCATTCGAGTGACTTGCATGTTAGCGACGAAGTTTGGACGAGATTGTACAACATCTTTGTTAAAAATTATAACCCGAACATTCTTAAACTAGAAGCTTACTATAAGTGGAAGTTTTTCATAAATAGTAGGTTTCCAAAAATAGAAACTTTTGAGAAATAGGAACTTTTCTCGAAAACCGTCACTGTCAATATAGTTGCTATATTAATAAACATACTTTATGTCAAGTTAGACATTAACTAATCAAGCGTTATACCTCAAGGTTGATATCCAGATCACGTACTTGCTTTACTTTCCTTCTTGCGTGGAATACTTCAACTGCTATTTAATGTGAGTTTTCATATGCTCCCTTTTACTCTTTACATTTTTGGGCTGAGAATACATGCGCTACTTTTATAACTGTTTTTATGAAATGAATACAAATACTAAAACTGATTTTTCGTGAGTTTTCATAGCTCCCTTTTTATCTATATTTTTGGACTGAGAATAAATGCGCTACTTTTATAACTGTTTTTATGAAATGAATACAAATACTAAAACTGATTTTTCGTGAGTTTTCATAGCTCCCTTTTTATCTATATTTTTGGGCTGAGAATACATGCGCTACTTTTATAACTGTTTTTATGAAATGAATACAAATACTAAAACTGATTTTTTTGTGAGTTTTCATAGCTCCCTTTTTATCTATATTTTTGGGCTGAGAATACATGCGCTACTTTCATAACTGTTTTTATGAAATGAATACAAATACTAAAACTGATTTTTTTGTGAGTTTTCATATGCTCCCTTTTACTCTTTACATTTTTGGGCTGAGAATACATGCGCTTCTTTTATAACTGTTTTTATGAAATGAATGCAAATACTAAAACTGATTTTTCATGAGTTCATCTGCTCCCTTTTTATATATTTTTGGGCTGAGAATACATGCGCAACTTTTATAACTGTTTTACACGTATCAAATATTAAACTGTGATATGTTGGGCTATGACCAGCAAGTCCCCAACTGACAAGTATAAACGATAACTTGTAGGGGGTAAACTTGAAAGTCTAGTCTAAATATCAGTACCAACTATTAAACTGTGATATGTTGGGCTATGACCAGCAAGTCCCCAACCGACAAGTATAAACGATAACTTGTACGGGGTAAACTTGAAAGTCTAATCTAAATATCAGTACCAACTGTTAAACTATGATATACCCGGCTATGTCCGACTAAGTCCCTACAGTGATATTTTTAATTGCTGCGGCATTCTTAATTATTGGGGATAGGCCTATCGGGAGTAACGTCCCCGATACATTTTACTAAGTCTTTGTATTACTTGATAATGAAATTAAACGACAAGGATAGAACAACTTGTCACGGGGCAAACAACGTTTAGTCTAAATATCACGCACTGGCATAACTTTTTGATCCTGCGGGAGATCAACTTGACTAGATCTGAGTGATCTACTTATGAAAACAAATCTTGTGGTCTAACACTATTACTGAAATCATTATTTATGACAAACCTATGAACTCACTCAACCTCGTGTTGACTTTTTAAGCATGTTTATTCTCAGGTACTTAAGTATTGCTTCCACTGTATATCTGCTGCTTTGATGATGATTGCTTGCTATACTTGGAATCTTCATTACATATCATATCAATTAAAGACATTTAATGTTCTAAATACAATGTAATCTATTTATCTTCCGCTGCAAAACTCAATAAAACGTCTCATATAGAGTCGATCTCGTTTATACAACTGTGATTTGATATAATTAGTCACAAATACCCCAGGCCCTATTTGGGGGTGTGACATTCACCATCTGAATAATTTTTATGCACTTGCGAGTGTAAGGATATTTATGAAAATGAGAATCTTGTGGTCTATTAAAATGATGGAAATGAATGATTACGATAAACTAATGAACTCACCAACCTTTTGGTTGACACTTTAAAGCATGTTTATTCTCAGGTATGAAAGAAATCTTCTGATGTACATTTTCTCATTTTAGAGATATTACTTGAAGTCATTCATGGCATATTTCAAAAGACGTTGCATTCGAGTCATTGAGTTCATCAAGATTATTATTAAGTCAATTATACTTGGATATATTATGAAATGGTATGCATGCCTGTCAACTTTCGATGTAAATGAAAGTTTGTCTTTTAAAAATGAATGCAATGTTTGTAAAATGTATCATATAGAGGTTAGAACCTCGCAATGGAATCATATGTTATTGTATTCGTCTAGGTGGATTTGGACAGGTCACTACATGTGGTATCAGAACTGGTTTAAGCTGTGTCATCGGCTTAATCGTAGAGGGTGTTCTCACAGTGTTACCTGTGACGAAGCATTGGCTCTTACTCCTCGCGGTCCGAATATAGTTGGTTTTGTCGAGAGGCAGAGCCGTAAAATCAGTGTCTGAGGTACGCTCAGTGGTCACCAGGCAGTTAGCTGGGAAGGCACTAAGTGGGATGCGTCCCCACATGCGACATGTGGTATCAGAGCGGTGGTCTTAGCGAACCAGGTCTTGCATTAGTGTGTCTAACTGATAGATATTAAGATGCATTAATGAGTCTGGACTTCGACCGTGTCTGCATGTCAAAAGTTTTGCTTATCATTTCTTGTCAGAAATTACCTGCTTATCATTCTTAGGGAATCACTTGCTTATCATTCTTAATCTAGACATATCTTACTGCATTGATTGCATGAATAGTGTATAGACAAAATTCATATCTTAGCATATATGATAATTCATATCCTAGCGTATCTGTTACTGTAGATTTGCCTGACATATGCCGTAAATTCCTCCATAATCTATGAAAGCTTTTGTTCTATATATATATATAGATATTCTATATAATTAGAATACCATCCGATAGCTTAAAATCATTTCATATTGAAAAATCCTTTATTCGAAAGTATGAAATGGGACTCGTCACTAGTTCAAGTTCTTCGGAACCCGACAGCTATTCCGACATGGATGTTCACCTAAGCTCCGGAGGCAGCGTCACCAGAATGAATCAACCAATCAACCATCCCCAATTCATCTGATGGGTTCGTGGTATAGTAAATCATTGGAAACAAGAAGAAGGTGATCCCTTCCATCCACCACATTTTCCTCTTGACGAAGAACCTGAAGCACTTACCAGCGAACCTATCCGTAATACCATTTTCTCTCTCATTTCCAGAGTATCTCTTCATGATTATACACTATCTCAAAGTCTAAACCTTATCCATCTGCTCGTTCTGACCGAAAATTATTCCAGAGTAATACAAGAAGTCAACGAACTTCGCGCCCGAGTTGAAGCCTTGGAAAATATGGTACAAAACGTACCAGCTTTAGCAATATCACCGGCACCAACAATACCACCAACAACAACATCTGCATCACGTGCCTCAACATCGCAATCTATACCCGAGCATAATCTTCATCGGTTATCTTTGTTCTACGTATCGTTCTACATCATTTATCTTCGTTCTTCATGACGATTATGTAATCTCTAATGTTTTAAAGATTATTTATTCTAATTCCAACCGAAAAATCAAATGAGATTAATATCATATTAACTCATTAAATCTATATTACATCTAAAGAAAATATATATATGTAAGTATATTTTCATAAAGATTGTAGTTAAAAATTCTTTTGTACAAACTGTTAATGGTGAAAATATTTTAACGGGTAGATAATACCCGAGGAATATTTAGATTTCACATTAGTAAGTTACACTGTACATTCTTCGAATCTGATTCAACAGTCATTTACTATTCTATTTACATCCACATATATACGAATCCATTCACTGCAGAGTAACCTTTTTCATTCAATTTCATATTTGGATTTTGACTTATCAGAATCCAACAAGTGGCATAATGAAGAAAACATTTGACAAAAATAAAATTTGTTAGAAACTAACAAATTAACTATGAGAAATTTTGTTAAGAAACCACGCTAACAAAATCCTAGCTAACTGTTCCTAGCTAACTGCTAATTCCTTATTACATTTTAATTATCGCAATTTAATTCTCGCAATTTTATTTATCGTCATTTAATTTCTTTTAGTTATTTTACGCACTTTATTTATCGTCATTTAAATACTGTTATTTATGCATTTTAAATGTCGGGACACGTATACAATGTTTTGACATATCATATCGACGCATCTATATTTATTATTTGGAATACCCATAGACACTCTATATGCAGTAATGTTCGAGTTAGCTATACAGGGTTGCGGTTGATTCTAAAATAATATATACTTTGAGTTGTGATCGAGTCTGAGACATGTATACAATGGGTCACGATACGTATTAATTAATTCAAATATTATACATATATGAATTGTTGAATTACTAACTGTGGACTACTAACTGTGGACTACCAACATTGGATAATTAAAATGAATTAAAATATTGATTAAAACATATGAAACTAAACATTTCTTCAAGTTTGCCACTTGATTTCATCTTAAACCTCATTTGCATCTTGACGATTACAATCTGCGTTCAAATTTTTCATGATTCTTGAAAACACCTCACTCGAGAGGATGAACTAACCGAACTTCATCTACGGAAGAAAAGATTGATGCATAAAGTTATGCACCTGAAAACACTCGGAACCTGAGTAAACGTTTAACACGTATCTGTACTAGCTCCTTTGGCGTTGTTATTACCGAAAATAACTTTGCAATCCCTTTCCAAAGTAGCCAATTTTGTCACAGCTCCAGCAAATCAGCTTCAATTTTTCATTCGAATAAACGTTATTATAAAGATTACCCCTTCGTCATCGTTACCGGAGAACCGTTTATATTCCACCACATTATCAGCAGATGTACCAGCAACTCCATTGATCTTTGATTTTCCAAAAAACCAATATATTTGTTCATTAAAACCCTATCATATAATCATCCGTATATTATAACGAGAATTGCTATACCAATTATCGGTAATTAGCAATCAGTATTTTGAATCTCGCAGCATTACTACATCAACAGTTATATGTATACATATAACATTTATCTCTAAGAATGATGATCTTTCATTCTGAAACTCTGAAAAGCACCTAGTTTACGAATCAGTTCTTTGAATTTTGGAAAGTGCTGATGAAGCAGCAAAAACTACAAACGACTTTAACAGTCGAAGGTTTGATGATAAAGAATAGTGTGTTGGCAAAGCTCAGAAAAGTTGGAACTAAAAAACGGATTGAACACACCATTAGGGAGGCTATGGACAAATCACAAGGACTAAATCTGCCTTCAAAGAATCCAAAAGATTCAGTATCTGCTAAAGTCATTAACGAATACCTTGCTCCTGACTCTAAACCTTTACGGACAAATCTTCATCATCATCCATCGATATTAGAAATTCTAAGATATCATCGTATCGTTCATTATAAATATCCTCTATATTTTTGAAGATATTTTCATAACTATTCTTATCTTAAATCATTTATCTTTTCGAGATATCAGTGTTACATCAGAAAGAAAACTGTTTTAGTTTCTAAATTCTGAAAATTTCGAATTTAAAATATGAATGTTTTTGAAGTAGTGTTGGGAACTGAAGCATGATTTAGTATAATATAATGACACTTGATCAACGTGATTATATTATAGTAAGTTATGCTGAGTTTCTAAATGGAACGTGATGATTCACATATCATAACGTCACCATGTGCCATATTACACGACTCTTACATTCTACCTAATCTCCAAACATATAGAGAACATATCTTCTTGATAGTTATATCTTTTCACTTGAATTCTGGTAATTAAATCAATCAAGATCGTGCTATTACAATTTCTCTCTTAGAACATTAGTCATGTCCATTCAAAATTCCATACCTACGAATTCTGGATCATTATTCGCTTAACTTAAAGTCGGAAAGAGGAAAATAAAAGGATGAAACTTCAAAATATAAAGGAAATGAAGAGGGTGGATTTATAGTGAAATATCCGACAGAGCAGTCGAAATAGATTATTGTATTTAAAAAAAGAAGATTCTAATTTCCTTAATTACCGAAGAATCAAATCTTTTTACGAAGATTTACTCTAAATCCTTTGAATTCTGGAAATCAACCGTGACTACGTCAAAAGATATGACGAAACTTTATTTCCTCATTTCACTCTTTTACGATAGCTTCACTCGTACTCTTCGAGTAATCGAATTATCTTATCCATATAACTCATCAGTAATAAAACTCTATTTATCAGCTCATAGTCGTCAGTAAAACATTCTTATTGTTAGCCATGACGATCTCGATCAAATTTCGGGGACGAAATTTCTTTAACGGGTAGGTACTGTGACGACCCGGAAATTTCCGACCAACTTTAAACTTATTCTTATATAATTTCGACACGATAAGCAAAGTCTGTAATGTTGAGTCTCAAAAATTTTGAACTGTTTCATATATTCAATTGACCTTCGACTGCTCTCGACGATTCACGGACAATTAATTTTAAATAGATATGTGTGTATGTATATATAAACAATAATTCGAAATATAATTTGAATATTATATGTTATTGTTATCAAAATTAACTATGTGTAACAAAATAAAATATGATATTATAATAATTATTATTTAAAATATATCAATATATATAATTGAAGTTATATAATTGAAGTATATCAAATATATATATATATGCTATTTCGAATTCATTTTATAAAACAATTGTAGCACTCGATGGTTATTTGAACAAGTTGAATACAAACTTATATGATTTTAAATTAAACGGTGATCCAAAAATGAGTTCTATAAATTTTAGGCTTACTAAAAATGTATTTAAGATCTAGTTATTAAATTTTAGCACTTTCTATATTTTACCCAAAATCGAGCGAGACAGTTGATGTAATTTTTATTTAATAAATTAATGATCGAACTTTATACCATATTGACTGAAATAAACAAAGACATTTAATTTTAAAATATGAGATTTTTTCGAATACTTTTATCCGCCATTGATTAACAACGGAGTACGAAATATCGTCCGTCAAAAATTGTCGGTAGATAAAGATTTCAAAACAAGTGACGACTTTTAATTTCAAAAACATGGAGACATATAAAATTATTGTAGATATAGTAATATTTTAACTTCATATATCATATACATGCATATTCACAAAACTAGTCAGTATATTTGTTTTTTTCTTAACCCAATGACATATTACATTCATGCATATATATGTAGACAACTAATGATGGAACCCACCCCTATTCCTTTTCTTATCTTTCAATTCCATCGTGTAAGCTTTCATGTATATATATATATATATATATATATATATATATATATATATATATATATATATATATATAAATATATATAATATGCATGCATTGTCATAACCTCAAATCCAAACAACATGTCACGGATATTTCTTTTATTTTTCTTCTCCCAATTGGGCTTGAAAGTTATGTTTGCTGTTTTTGTCGACATATTAAACATTATGACTACAGGGATATTCCTTTACACGATTTAATTATATTTAATTATTATATTATTATACTTATCTATTATTATATATAAAGGTGTACATACAAGTTAGGAATCCACCAGTTTCTTTTCATTATTATGATAGTGAACTAATATGATATATAAAGGTACTAACATGATCATAATTAACATATTTTTTTTTACTTCTCTGCTCATCACCAGTACATGACCATCTACCTCCTTCTTTATATTTTCACTCTTGCAACCAAGAACACCCTCATGTCTTCTTCTACTATACTTTAACTTTATATATACGTCCTCATACATGCTCTAGAAATTTAGGAAATATCTCCTTGTTCTTTAGTTCCAACACACAAACTCAAACCCACCACCTATCTTTTCCTCGACAACCATTAAACCACTCCCGATCACCACCATTAACCATCACCACTTCTGATCAATCCCATGTTGATATCCATTGAGACCCACAACAAAACCCACTCACTGTTTTACTTTTTGTTCGGGAACCACTCTACTCGACTTGTTTGTTCGGATGTAACCTATGTAAACAACCATCACCCTCCTCATTTTTTTTGATCAACCATCGTAACCACCATTGCACCACCATCACCAAACCAGCATATCCTAAAACCCAAATTTTACATCAACTATTTTGAAAAACAACCGGTAAATTGAATCCAGTTAGTCGAAGTTGATTCACACCGGCGAATGCATTCCACGACGCAATTTACAAGCTAATAACAATACAACTAGTTGACAACATCCACGTGGTAATTGACAACAAAAGTTACTTCTCGTTGATTGTAAATAGATCCACAGCTCCCTCACCATTTTTCTCTTATTCCTTCTTACCGTCAACAACCAGTCACCACCCTTCTTTTCCATCGACCACCATCATCAAACTTCTATTTTTTCTTCTGTCTTCTGTGTATGAGAAACGAGCAAGACGACCAAAACCACTTAACCCTCTTTTTTTTGTAAATCACCACCGTGAACTATCCACCGTCACCTTTTAATCGACACCTTCTATACTTGATCACCATCTTAAAACCACCACTCGTCATTCTTTGTTTTTGTTACTACAATCGTCACAAACATCACCCACCTCATATCAAACCACCACCTCCACTTAAGACCTTCTGTTTCTGCTACAGCTACTGCTCGAACCATCAATCAACATCATCATCTTCGTTACTTTTGCAGAAATCAATAGAGCTAAGTTGTTGATGTTTATGTTTACTGTTCCGGTTACCAACACCACTCGAAAACAACCATCATCACCTGCTGTCTTGCTACTGATTAGGATTTCGTGAATATGATTAGGGTTACGGTTGATTTTGATAATGATGAAGAGAAGGATGAGGCGATGATGATTGTGATTTTGTGACGAGTTGAAGATAACGATGATGATTGATGAAGATCCGTAGTCGTGACCTGCCATTTTTTTCCTCCTTTTTCTATTTCCGGTGCTGGATTAAGTCGAGATCTACAAATCAATACTTGGGTTTGATTAAGCTATTAAGTGGACTGCTATTAAAAGTTGTAGTGGGCTGTTGAAGTGCGCTACGACCCAATTATCAAACTGAATAATATCTGGACATCGGTTAATATATAAATACAGGAATTAATCTAACAAATGCAGTAGCAGAGTAGTGGTTATGGGTGTTTTGGTTGAGCGAGAGGTCACGGGTTCGAGGCCGGTCTATGGCATTTTTTTTAAAGCTTGTTCTTCAAAGTTTGTACTCTATTTTTATTATTATTATTATTATTATTATTATTATTATTATTATTATTATTATTATTATTATTATTATTATTATTATTATTATTATTATTTGTATTATTATTTGTATTATTATTATTATTATTATTATTATTATTATTATTATTATTATTATTATTATTATTATTATTATTATTATTATTATTATTATTATTATGTTTACTATGATTTTTGTAGTTAATATAATTATTATCATCATTATCATTAATATTAGTATTATCACTAACAATATTAAAAGAATTATTACAAGAGTTATTATTATTATTATTATTATTATTATTATTATTATTATTATTATTATTATTATTATTATTATTATTATTATTATTATTATTATTATTATTATTATTATTAAATCATTATTTTCAAAACTATCATTTTAACAAAAAAATATTTTGTATATAAAAAATATACTTGTTACATATACTATAACCATATTAATATCACATATACATATATATTAAACCTAATAACATTGTTTACATAAATATTTACATATAACAAATTTTTGATTTAACAAAATAATACTAATTATATAAATATATATGTATTAGTATAACTATATGTATAAATATAAAAATACAAAATAAATATATATATATATATATATATATATATATATATATATATATATATATATATATATATATATATATATATATAACCTTTGAAATAACAAAAATATTACTAAATTAAATAAGTAATATACATAAACTAGTTTGATTATTATTACATGTTAATTATATGTGTTAATATATATACTTGATATAGGTTCGTGAATTCGAGGCCAACCCTGCATTGTGCAGTTTCGTCGTATGAATAATTTTTCTACAAAATATCGTATTATGAGTTTCATTACTCCCTTTTTAAATGCTTTTGCAATATATATTTTTGGGACTGAGAATACATGCGTTGTTTTTATAACTGTTTTACGAAATAGACACAAGTAATTGAAACTACATTATATGGTTGAATAGATCGAAGCCGAATATGCCCCTTTTAGCCTGGTAATCTAAGAATTAGGGAACCGAGCCCCTAATTGACCCGAATCCTAAAGATAGATCTATTGGGCCTAACAAACCCCATCCGTTGTTGCGGATGCTTTAGTACTTCGAAATTTATCATGTTCGAAGGGAGTCCCGGAATGATGGGGATATTCTATATGCATCTTGTAAATGTCGGTTACCAGGTGTTCACCAAATGAATGATTTTTATGCACTTGCGAGTGTAAGGATATTTATGAAAATGAGAATCTTGTGGTCTATTAAAATGATGGAAATGAATGATTACGATAAACTAACGAACTCACCAACCTTTTGGTTGACACTTTAAAGCATGTTTATTCTCAGGTATGAAAGAAATCTTCCGCTGTGCATTTGCTCATTTTAGAGATATTACTTGGAGTCATTCATGGCATATTTCAAAAGACGTTGCATTCGAGTCGTTGAGTTCATCAAGATTATTATTAAGTCAATTATAGTTAGATATATTATGAAATGGTATGCATGTCTGTCAACTTTTGATGTAAATGAAAGTTTGTCTTTTAAAAACGAATGCAATGTTTGTAAAATATATGATATAGAGGTTAGAACCTCGCAATGGAATTATATGTTATTGTATTCATCCAGGTAGATTTGGACGGGTCACGAAAATCGAGTCATTCACAAGATACTTACGGAGGTAGAAAACATGAAATGTGTTGTGTATCCCCACATGGTCTTCGGGCAACTCCTATCGATATGCCACTACACCAACATGGGCCATAATCTTAAATGGTCTAATAAAGTGAGTAGCAAGTTTTTCTCGTTTTAGAAACTGAATTATACCCATCCATAGCGAAACTTTAAGCATCACCATGCCACCTTCTTGGAACTCAGTTGGTCGCATACGCTTATCCGCATACGACTTTTGTCTATCTTGTGTTGCCTTGAGACGAGCACGAATCATCCAAATCTTCTGATTTATCTCTAGAACCACATCGGTACCCCGATTTCTCTTTTTTACACATCACCCCAGCAAATCAGGGTTCGACATTTCCTACCATAAAGCATTTCGTAGGGTGGCATTCCTATACTAGTATGGAAACTATTATTATAGGATAATTCCACCAAATGTAAATGCTCGTCCCGACTACCTCCAAAATCCATAACAAAAGCTCGCAATATATCCCCCAAGGTTTGAATTTTCCGTTTGCTTTAACCATCCGTTTGAGTATGATATGCAGTGCTTAAATTCAATTGAGTAACCATCCCCTCATGAAACTTATCCCAAAATCAGGAGGAAAATCATGTGTCCCGATCTGAGACAATCGACACTGGACCCCTATGTCTCGATATAACCTCCTTGATAAATAATCTTGCCAACGTCTCCAAAGAAATTGTCTCTCGAATAGGAAGAAATAATGCACTTTTTGTCAAACTATCAACGATCACCGAAAAAGTGTCGTATTGGGTTCTCGCCGTCTTTGGCAATTTCGTGATAAAGTTCATGGTAAGATGCTCTCATTTCCACTTAGGAATTTCTAACAGTTCCCACATACAATAAGGTTTTTGATGCTCGAACTTAACTTGTAAACACGTAACATATTGCTCAACTTACTTATCAATGTCCCATTTCATGCCGGGCCACCAATATTCCTTTTTCAAATCGAGATACATCTTTGTCGCCCCCGGGTGGATGGAATATTTTGACTTATGTGCTTCGTCAAGCAGCACATGTCAGTACCTACCCATTTTGGTACCCACACCCTACCTTTAAAAGAAAACAACCCATGCGGGCATAATACAGTAGATTCCGTTTGCCCTTGAATTTGCTCTTCAAATTTATTATGAACGAAAGCTTCAAATTTGAATCTCACCAAGCTTTACGAGAAAATCGTTAGTAATAGTCATACGTAATGATTCCACTCGTATCCTCGAGTATTGATTCTCTTGACTCAACGCGTGTGCAACAACATTAGCTTTACTCAGATGGTAAAGTATTTCAAAATAATAGTCTTTCAACATATCCAACCACCGACGCTGACGGTTGTTCAATTCTCGTTGATCAAAGAGATATTTCATGCTCTTATGATCCGTATAAACCGTACATTTAACTCCATAATGATAGTGACACCAAATTTACAAGGCATGAACTACCGCTGCTGACTCGAGATCATGAGTCGGATAGTTTTTCTAGTGCTCAATTGGTTATCTCGAGGCATAAGCAATTACCTTACATATTTGTATGAGAACACAAGCAAGCCCATTGATCGAGGCATTACAATATATCATCATATCTTCAATGACGTCCAGTTATACCAACACTGGAGCTTGACTCAATTTTTGCTTCAACAATTGAAAATCACCTTCTTTCTCACTTACCTAATTAAAGTTTAAAATTTTCCTCGTCAACTTCGTCAAAGGAGAAGCACTCTTGGAAAAATCTTGAATAAACCGACGTTAATACCCGGCCAATCCAAGAAAACTCCGAAATTCTGTAGGCTTAGTCGGTTGCTCCCAATTTACTATCACTTCAATATTTAATAGATCCACTTGGATCCCATATTTATTAACAATATGACCAAGGAATTGCACTTCCCTTAGCCAAAATTTGCATTTAGAGAACTTGGCATACAACTTCTCTTTCTGCAACGTTCTCAACACTTCACGCAAGTGGTTTTCATGTTCCTTCATACTCTTCGAATAAACGAGTATATAGTCGATGAACACAATTACCGATTTATCCAGCATGCGTTGACACACCCGATTCATAAGGTCCATGAATGTTGCGAGCGTATTTGTAAGACCAAAGGGGATCACTACAAACTCGTAATGCCCATACCGCGTTTGAAACATCGTCTTCTCGATATCCTCATCACATATCCGCACTTGATGATAGCCAAATCGTAAATGAATCTTAGAAAAATAACACGCCCCTTGTAATTGATCAAACAATTCGTCAATTCACGAAAATGGATAACTATTCTTGATCGTCACTTTATTCAACTCACTATCATCGATGCACATACGCATACTACCGTCTTTCTTCTTCACGAACAAAACTGGAGCATCCCAAGGTGAAGTAATCGGTGGTATAAATCCCTTCCCTAACTACTTTTGAGTTTGATTCATCAATTCCTGCATTTCCTTTGGTGCTAAACGGTAAGGTGTCTTAGCAATGGGGTAGCCCCCGGACCAAATCAATGCGGAATTCAACTTTCCTTTCTGGTGGAACACCCCGTAATTCATCCGGAAATACATCTTAAAATTTATTTACCACGGAAATACTTCGAATGGATGGTGTCTCTTCTCGGGTATCAACCACATGTGCTACAAAAGCCTTATATCCACTACTAACAAGTCGACGTACCCGATCATAAGTACATATGGGCACAAGTCGCCTTTTTTTTTCGCCATAAATGATTAACTCTCCCCCATTTGGGGACTTCACACACACGAATATCTCATGGCATGCAATATTGACTTTATAACGATCAAACCAATATATGCCAATGACAACATCAAATACACCTAAGGTAATGGGTATTGAATTGATCTTGAGATTTTCGTTTCCAAACACTATCACAATTTTTATACACCCCTAACACGATCGAGTATCTACCATCCAATATTTCTACCTCCAACGAAGAGTCTAAATTAGCTAATGGTTTATTCAACTTGGCCGTATATTTTAAAGAAACAAAGGACATGCTAGCACCACAATCAAAAAGCACCTTCGCAGATTCAGTGTTAACCATGAAAGTACTTGAGACAACTTCATTTGATTTATTGGCTTCTTCACTCATCATCATATAATTGGGACCCCTCTCGGCACCCGCCACCCTTTCTAACTTCTTCACTTGCTCTTTCTTTCTTTCTAACACCGATGATATGGCCAAAATGGATGGTTTTATTTGTGCGGTATCATCAGGTCGTAACATGTCAGAATATGCCACCAAGAGGGGGGGTACTGTTTTAAATATATATTTAGCGGGGCCTAAATCGTACTACTCCTTATTATAAGTAAGGGAAGTATTACCTAGGGTAGTATTTTTAAGATATCAGTAGAATCGAACCTATATTTAAAGCTAAAGATAGTTATAAAGGAGTAGTCGTTACCTAATTTTGGTTTTGTAAGACCCGTTTATTTGTACGACTTATATATGTATACATATACATACGTAAATGTATATTATGGATTCGTCGTATTATAAATGTATATATATATATATATATATATATATATATATACGTGGAGTTCATGCGACGTTATATATATGTAGCGTACGATAGGTAGACAAAACATGTATGTACGTGGTGCGTATCGAAGTTATGAAGTGTATGCGTACGCATGCATGAGAATAAATGAGTGCATGGGAATGTATATATATATATATATATATATATATATATATATATATGCATGTATAAGAGTGCGAAAGTTGATAGAGGGTTGTTATACGTGTCATAAAGTGTATGTACGTTGTACAAATGAAGAGCTCGAAGCGGGTACGAGTCTTATTGTTCGAAATTCATGAAAGTGGGCGAAACACGCCCAAGGTCGAAGCGCGACCAAGGGCAACCGTGACGAGGGTAACCACATGAACCAAGATCATTTCGATTGGCTAATGTGAGTGAGCAAACTCACGAGTTCGACGCGTGCGTAGTCACCCTAAGTAGTGGGTGCACTATTGAGATTGTCATTGGTTGTGGTTACCCATCGTAACTAGGATAACCCTAATGGTGTGGGTGGGTGTGACGAAGACTTGAATTCCGTAATGGAATGCGACAAGTGTAATGATTGTAGTTTTGAGTTACACTCAGTAGAGTGTGTGGTTAGAGAATCGTGTTAGGATTCTTGTTGGGAGTCGCCTTGGAATTGGCGAATTGAGGAGTCTTCGGGTCGTTAAACTCATGAGATTGGGACCCGTATAATGATGATTGTGTTAGTGAATTGTGGATTATGGGGTAACGTTCCTAATGGAATATCCCTTGTAGTAGTGGTTTTATCGAGGTGTGGAAGGATGTAACACTTGGTGTGTCTAAGCATCACCTTAGTGTTGGATGAAAGGTTTCGTTAGGCTATACTGTTTTGGCCTTGTGCAAATTGTAGGTAGCGTGTGATCGCTAGGAACTTTTGATAAGACAATAAACCGTAAGATTTATCAAGGAGGAATGGCTTCGGGTCATTATTGTTGAGAAATGGGTGACATCGGGTGTATGGAATCCAAAGGTCGAGTTTCTAAATCTCGGTAGAATGCGGTGGGAGTCTACATGACACTGCGTCAGGTGCCCCGTTATACCTGCTAGTGTGATGTTCAACTCCGGTGATGGTGTGATCACTTTGTGCTTAGGGTGACCGTGAGATACCCTTAGAAGCAGCGGAGATTACAATAGTGATCGATGGGTGATAGTAATTCGACGATTGCGAAAGTCGAAGTTTAAGAGCATTGCGGTAAATACTTCTTATGAAGTGACATATGAGCGAATCTTGTTGCTCTTAAGTGATGGACGGGCAAGGATGACCAGTGAGTCGGTGATGGACTTAATGATCGATTAGGTCGAAGGTTATGATGAAGCGTTGATATTGCAGTCGATGCAATTATTGTGTCGGATTGGTCACTCTTCTCCATGAGAGTGAGCAATTGTTGATAAAGGTTCGTTGCGTGGAAGGTCGAGTGATCTCGACTAAAATGCATGACTGATTAAACGGAGTGGCATATGCCTATGCTTAGAGGTGTACGTGGGACTTTGGTGGAGTTCACTTTGCGAAAGATAACGGGCTGTTAGTTGTGATTTGGGGTATGAAGGTGCGGGGTTATCACGTGTATGACATCTCAAGTGATTGTGTATGATGGCTCTGACAGCCTAAGGTGATTTTGCGGTGATTTGGTGTGTATGACCAACGATGAGAATGGTCATGTGTGTCATGGAACGACAATCCCGTGGGATGTTATCATCTTGGTGGTGAGAATGTGGAGCTGAATCCTAAGAGGGGGAGTTCTTACTACCGCCCGAGGAAGCTCCAGTGGTGTTAGATCAAGTGAAATGTAAGACTTCTTATGTAAGGTGGTCTTGTAGTACCAAAGTGCGGTATGAGACCAAGTGTGAAGTTTGAGATCACGGAAGTGAGCGAATGTAACTGTCATTGTGGGTGCTCTCGTGATGTAAATTTGAGTTGGTGTGAAACTCGAGTAGTATTGTTGAGAGAGTACGAGTTCGATATCGTGGTGAATACTGTATTTTTCCTTATTGGGAAATGTGTTCGTGGAAATCGTCAGTTGATTATTCCACTTTATGGATGATTGTGAGTCGGGGAGTGCTGGTTTCGATTGTCTCACATAGAGACACGCGGATGTTGTTTGTTTGTTAGGGTGTTGTCAAACCCCGTCCAAGACCCCCTGGACGAAATCATCCATATCTGGTTCCATTGCGATGATCGACTCCAAGTAATGTCTTTAGTATGAGCTAATGCACAGCGGAAGACTTAATTCGTACCTGAGAATAAACATGCTTTAAAATATCAACATAAAGTTGGTGAGATATATAGGTTTGATGCTAGCAGCGTTATAACTATGGACCACAAGATTTCATATATAAAAAATATAATACACTCGCAAGTGTATGAAAAGCATTCCAAGCAGTGGGCACCCGGTAACTAGCCTTAACAAGAGTGTGTACCCCTGAGTTATAATAATATGTGCACCGAATCAAGTGCGTTCCGTTAACCTCGAAGTACTAAACACCCGTTCTTCTAGTTTAGTAGTGACTAGAACAACATCTGGGTGGGGGTGTAAAACCCGATAGATCTATCTTTAGGATTCGCGCCTACCAGTTCATAAACCAATAGTTAAAGTTACCAAGCTAGGGGATTTTTGATTCAAACCCTCATAGAATTAGTTTTACCACTTGTGTCCATAACGTAAAACATTTATAAAAACAGCGCATGTATTCTCATCCCAAAACATTTAAAGTTCAAAAAGGGACTATATACTCACCATACTGTATTTTGTAGTAAAAATACACATAACATCATTGAACACGTATAAGGTTGGCCTCGGATTCATGAACCCTTTTCAAGAATTCTGTTTAAAAAGAATTGTCACAGGTGAGATTCGAACCCGCATCCTCCCGCTACCCCAAACATTCCTTAACCATCTGTCTGTCTATTTCATTTCTATTATAATCTTACCCTTAATTTCTTTAACCCATCGTCACATCATAATTAGTCCTCATATTCCTCATTTCCTTAATCATTATAACTCATATAATCAACATCAGTTTAAAATCGTTCCAACATAAGGAGACATAACTGAACCTTTGGCCCAACAACCCAATAATTACGGCCCAACAGAAGGGGAAACTCGGCCCAAGTTGCTAAGCCCAAGGGAAAATTCATTTGATTCAACACACACATTTTGTCTCTCGGCCCATTTAATGGTTCGGTTTTATAGAATATAATGGAACATTTAAATATTGCTTGTCTGAATATGGAATCCCTTTCATGTCCCCATATTACAACCCTTTTTATTCCACTAGCAGTATTATGACAAAACATGTTAGCTGGCAAAGAAAGGGATGGCCACCTTTTGGTACATGTGTGATACCCACTTGAGTCCCTTTCCTTATTATATAATTACCAACATATTTTTATAAATTCTAAGTTTGGGTTTGGTGATAAAAAGAAAACGTTTGCAAAAGGTTGAGGGTTCACATAAATAGAAAAGTACACGAGCTGTAGTAGTGGTTTTGTGGACAGGAGTAAATAAAGAAAAGAAGAGATACGAAGGATACGAAGAGAAACATAAAAGTACACGCCTGGGGTGGCTTTCGAAGAGAAACCAGGAAGAAGAAGAAGAAAAATTTAGAAGTTGCAGCAAATCATATAGTGGTGATGATAGGTGTTGCGGTGATGTTTAAACCGAACAACAACCATACAACTGGTTTATGATGATCAAGAAGAGATAGTAAATGGGTTTCCTCACTTGGCGGTTTGAAAAATAATATAGCAGCAAAAGTGATCGACCAAATGGTGCTTCGAGTAGGTGAGGTGTGTTATGGTTATTTGTAGAAGTAAAGTGGTGTTTGATTATGTGGTTTTGTTTTGGTTTCAACAAACAAGAAATAGAAGGAAAAGGAAAAGAGAGATAGAGATGGTAATCGACATGGATCTGTTATTTAGTTGAGATGGTGGACGTTTTATGGTGATCCGAGATGGTGGTAAAGGTGGCGAGTTAGGGTGGTGATTGGTGATGTGGGTGGCCGGTGACGTTCGAAGGAAACACAGAAAACGGAAATAATATTAGCAGTTGTAGCAAAACTAGATGAGTTCAAGATAGAGTTTATGAACTTATCTGCTTTTCTTGTTTCAATTCAGTAATTTAAAAGTGATAGATGAAATCTATATATAGAAACCGAATAATGGAAACAGCAAAGGATTTGATTGCGTATTTTGTTTGGATTTGATGATGATGGCGATGTAAAGGTTCACGAGACAACAGAGATAAGAAACAGATAAATAATAAAGATAGAAAAATAATTCATTACGCGTTTTATAACAGTAATTATATATATATACTTAACTGATTTGTTTAATGTATATATATAAATACTTGTATTTATGTATTTATCTGTATACATGTATATCAATATATATCTGTTTTAAAAAAATATATATATACCTGAATTTATATTAAGAATAATTATATATGTAATAATAATAACATTATTAATAATACTAATTATATCCATAATTTTAATAACTAATAATTAATACTAACTAAGTTAATAATAATACTAGTTAAATTAATAATAATAAAAATTTTATTAATAGGAATAACAAATAATTAGTAATACTTATAATAATAATAATACTAACACAATTTTAAACATATCAAATTTTATATATATGCATATTTAATATTTGAAGTAATAATATTTCAAATATTAATATTAATATTATCAACAATAATAATAATGAATTATATTCAAACCTGCCCCTTTAATATAACATCATTAATTATTCAAATATTATATTACGTGATGTCATCTACAGAATAGTTAATATTTATATATATTATGTATTTATTTACTAGGGATCTTATATGGATTTATAAAAACATATATATTTATATATATATATTTATTTACGAGTAATGGTTCGTGAATCGTCGGTACAAGTCAAATGGGAAATTGATTATCTGAATATAGATATCAGACTCTCTCTAGACTCAACATTAAGGTTTTTGCTTATCATATCGGAAACATATAAAGATTAGAGTTTAAATTTGGTCGGAAATTTCCGGGTCGTTACAGGTGTGTTCCCTAGTGATGTGACCCGTTGGTTGCATTGAAATGTCGGGGCCATCCTTAATGGACGGTCTAGGTAGGAGGATTCACCCGGCATTGGTAAATATTTTGTGGGTCGTGTGGCGAATTGCGAATTTGTTGTGATGATAATTTGCTGTCGACGAGATTCTAGTACACGAATAGTTTTCACGCTAGTACTAGGAAGCTGTATTGTATGGATGTTTTGTAGGGTTTAGGGAGAAGCCCTATGTCGAGCGTTGATGTATTGTTTAGCTAGTAATGTATTATTGTCGTCCTGGATTAATCCAGAGACTGATGGTCGTGTGCGGGATGATTGATCGGAAAGTTTGTGTTCCCAGTGTGATTATTTAGGGATACCGAGATTTCTTCGCTGAAGGATTGACCCGGTGGTGCAGACGGGGGAAGTTGATACTTGATTAAGAGAACCTTCTTGAATTGCTGGTTTACGAGTCGTTGAAGTACGGAGACTTGACGCGGCATAAGTCCTTCTCGATTTGGATTAATGCAAGACTTGGTTCACGGCGTAGTGGACTTAGTAGACCGCGTTGGGTGATATAGTTATGAATGTAGCTTGTTGCGAGTTGTAGCCGAGAGAATTTGAAGGAATATAATGGTGTTTTCCGTATTTTTCCTAAGTGGGCATTGGATATTGAGTGTACGAGATACCGTTTGTTGCGGTAATGCGCGCTAATGGTTATTAGCGTGCGGTGAGACATTCGGGTTAATGGAAATCGTTGTGGACATCGAGTTTGGATGTGTGTCGGAGGACTATAGAGTGTGGGTCCGATCGGTTAAGTGACGAGGATCACGAGGACGTGATTGAAATAAGTGGGGGAGAGTTGTAAGACCCGTTTATTCGTACGAATTATATATGTATACATATACATACGTAAATGTATATTATGGATTCGTCATATTATAAATGTATATATATATATATACATACATATATATATTATATATTATATATATATATATATATATATATATATATATATATATATATATATATATATATATATATATATATATATATATATATATATATATATATATGTGTGGAGTTCATGCGACGTATAAAAAATATAAGTAAATGTATATGTATGCTATATATATGTAGCATACGATAGGTAGACAAAACGTGTATGTACGTTGTGCGTATCGAAGTTTTGAAGTGTATGTACGCACGCATGCATGAGAATAGATGAGTGCATGGGAATGTATATATATATATATATATATATATATATATATATATATATATGCATTTATAAGAGTGCGAGAGTTGATTGAGGGTTGTTATACGTTTCATAAAGTGTATGTACGTTGCACGAATGAAGAGCTCGAAACGGGTACGAGTCTTATTGTTCGAAATTCATGAAAGTGGGTGAAACAAGCCCAAGGTCGCGGTGCGACCAAGGGCAACCGCGATGCGGGTAACCACATGAACCAAGATTAGGAGACGGGCTAAACAGATCACCAGACCATGTGCATGATCGCGGCGTGATGGCCTGAGCCACGGCGCGAGTTCGAACAGATTCAGGGACATTTTCAGCTTATTTTAAGGGGTTTAATGAGGGGCAAGTTCATCATTTCACATAGGGACGAGTTGTGAGCCACAAAACTGGTGTAAACCCTATCTATTTCTCATTTCTTCTTTCTATCTTCACCCTCAAACCCTAGTGAGGGAGTAGAGGGTTTAGAGTGAGAATTGGTGATTTGAAGAGGAAGAAGCTTGATTCGGTCTTTGGTGCAAGAACAAACGTTGTCCTCCTCGTTCACGACTACGCGTTGATAGTAGTGGTAAGTTCTAAATTCGAAATTCATTCTTAAGATTCATGACAAAATTAGGGGTTTTTGGTTGTATGTTCATATGTGAAACCTCATTAGTTGTTAATGGAAGATTAACACCAAGATTCGGGTTTATAAGTATTGAAGGCGGGTTTTGGGTTTGGTGAATAAGTTTAAACATGTAAGACTTGCAAAGGGTGTGTAATCACTAGTATTTAGTGATTATTGAAGTGATGGAAGCCTTTTTGTGCTCATTTAATTGACTAATTTCGAATAGAGTCAAAACTAGGGTTTGTTGGGGATAATGGACGATTATCGATTGTGTGAGGTTTATAAACTTAAAATGAGTTAAGTTAATGTACAAAATTGAGTTAATAGCGTTTTGGAGTCAAAAATAGCAAATGTGAGAATTTGACTTTGTTAAGGGTCAAAATGGGTTTTCGAGCAAAACTCGAGTTAAAATGCGTTCGAGTGCTAAAGCTGGTACGTTTAGGTATTTTGGGTACGCAGGAACTAGCCTCGTTAGTTTTGGACCTTCGGGTAGCGTTAAAAGTGCAAAAGGGTTGTTGTTCATTTGGGCGGGTCGAGAGTCCAAATGAGTTTGTATTGATGATTTTGTGATAAACGGAATAGGTACGTTCCATTTACAAGTTGCGGGATTTGGATTTGCATTTAATCGATGCGTTAAGGTGAGTGGGATATTTATGCGTGTATGTATATAGTATATTTATTTGTATGCTATGACATGATCCACGAAGCCGGAAGTGCCATAGTATGTGTGAGTGTGCTATGATACGAACCACGGAGCCGGTGGTATCATGGTACGTGTGTTGTAGTGCGAACCACGGAGCCGGTAGCACTATAGTACGAGTGTTATGGTGTGAACCACGGAGCCGGTATCGCCTCGACAAGAGTATGACTCGAGTTGTGATGTGAACCATGGAGCCGGTAGCACTATAAAATGAGGTGTGAACCATGGAGCCGGTAGCACTATAAAAGAGTATGACTCAAATGCATAGTGACATGAACCAAGGTGCCGGTAGCGTCATAGCATTACGTATGGTGTGAACTACGAAGCCGGTAGCACCATGATGCGAGTATGGTTAACCATATAGTTTATGTATGTATGGTAGTGTAGCAAATTATATTTTGGAGTATATGTTATTGTTTATGCTAGTTGCGATAATGGAGGTCATTAGCTTTATACTTGGAGTTTGTATGCTAATATTATATTGCTAGCATGTTTGTGGTATGTGATTAGGTGGTTGCAAGTAGGTATATTATATATGCATGTGTATACTTATTGCACTCACTAAGCGTTAGCTTAGCCCTCTCGTTGTTTATATTTTTACAGGTATTGTGATTGTAAGGCTAGCTAGTCGTTAGACTAGATGTGTAGAAGCGCTTGGGCTCGATGGAGTAGCTTTCAGAGATTTGGACGCGGATTGGGAATTTGGTAGTCCCCGGGATTATGCTCTTGGTATTGGGTTGGATTATTGAGTATTAACCCGTGTTTTGTGTAATTGGGTCATTGTTACAAATGATTTTTTAATGTGTCATTTGTGTACCAAGGTTATATTAAGTTGTTAAATATAACGTTATGATATTATGTTTTTTCAGTCAAAACAAAGTTGAAAATGTTATGTATTATTAACCGGGTTATTGGGACCTAAAATAAATAAATAAAAATGTGCTTCATTTTTGGTAAACGGATTTGGGGTTATTACATATTTTTTTTCTAGTTTATAAGATAGATAAAGTAAATGCAATAAAATTCGTAATTCAGATAAGGTTAAAACAAGTGCATACTACGATTTCATCAGTTATTCTGCCGAGATTATGGGATGCTGGTGAAATGTCCCGTTCTTATTGATTAAAAACGTTCCATATTAATTGATTTCGTTGCGAGGTTTTGACCTCTATATGTGACATTTTTTCAAAGACTGCATTCATTTTTAAAATAAACCATAACCTTTATTTCATAAATAAAGGTTTAAAAAGCTTTACATAGATTATCAAATAATGATAATCTAAAATATCCTGTTTACACACGACCATTACATAATGGTTTACAATACAAATATGTTACATCGAAATCAGTTTCTTGAATGCAGTTTTTACACAATATCATACAGACATGGACTCCAAATCTTGTCCTTATTTTAGTATGCAACAGCGGAAGCTCTTAGTATTCACCTGAGAATAAACATGCTTTAAACGTCAACAAAAATGTTGGTGAGTTATAGGTTTAACCTATATATATCAAATCGTAACAATAGACCACAAGATTTCATATTTCAATACACATCCCATACATAGAGATAAAAATAATTCATATGGTGAACACCTGGTAACCGACATTAACAAGATGCATATATAAGAATATCCCCATCATTCCGGGACACCCTTCGGATATGATATAAATTTTGAAGTACTAAAGCATCCGGTACTTTGGATGGGGTTTGTTAGGCCCAATAGATCTATCTTTAGGATTCGCGTCAATTAGGGTGCCTGTTCCCTAATTCTTAGATTACCAGACTTAATAAAAAGGGGCATATTCGATTTCGATAATTCAACCATAGAATGTAGTTTCACGTACTTGTGTCTATTTTGTAAATCATTTATAAAACCTGCATGTATTCTCATCCCAAAAATATTAGATTTTAAAAGTGGGACTATAACTCACTTTCACAGATTTTTACTTCGTCGGGAAGTAAGACTTGGCCACTGTTTGATTCACGAACCTATAACAAATATGTACATATATATCAAAGTATGTTCAAAATATATTTACAACACTTTTAATACATTTTGATGTTTTAAGTTTATTAAGTCAGCTGCCCTCGTTAGTAACCTACAACTAGTTGTCCACAGTTAGATGTACAGAAATAAATCGATATATATTATCTTGAATCAATCCATGACCCAGTGTATACATATCTCAGTATTGATCACAACTCAAACTATATATATTTTGGAATCAACCTCAACCCTGTATAGCTAACTCCAACATTCACATATAGAGTGTCTATGGTTGTTCCGAAATATATATAGATGTGTCGACATGATAGGTCAAAACATTGTATACGTGTCTATGGTATCTCAATATTACATAATATACAATACAAGTTGATTAAGTTATGGTTGGAATAGATTTGTTACCAATTTTCACGTAGCTAAAATGAGTAGTTTTTACCAATTTTGTTTTGCTCGCCATTTCTTCATTTCTAATCTTTTTTGAGTGATTTAAGCGGCCACGGTTTCGTATTGAACTTGACTTTATGAAACTAAACAGAAAAGGTATAGGTTTATAGTCGGAAATACAAGTTACAAATCGTTTTTGAAAGAGGTAGTCATTTCCGTCGAAAGAACGACATCTTGATGACCATTTTGAAAAACATACTTTCACTTTGAGTTTAACCATGATTTTTGGATATAGTTTCATGTTCATAAGAAAAATCATTTTTCCAGAAGTATAGCTTTTAAATCAAAGTTCTTCTTAGCTTTTAATTATCCCAACCAAAACAGCCCCCGGTTTTACTACGACGGCGTATATCCAGTTTTATGGTGTTTATCGTGTTTCCGGGTTTTAAATCATTAAGTTAGAATATCATATAGATATATAACATGTGTTTAGTTGATTTTAAAAGTCTAGTTAGAAGGATTAACTTTATTTGCGAACAAGTTTAGAATTAACTAAACTATGTTCTAGTGATTACAAGTTTATAACGTTGAATAAGACAGCTTTTTATGTATGAATCGAATGATGTTATCAACATCATTACTACCTCAAGTTTCTTGGATAAACCTACTGGAAATGAGAAAAATGGATCTAGCTTCAAAGGATCCTTGGATGGCTTGAAAGTTCTTGAAGCAGAATCATGACACGAAAACAATTTAAAGTAAGATTTCCACTCGAAATAAGATAGTTATAGTTATAGAAATTGAATTAAAGTTTGAATATGATTATTACCTTGTATTAGAAAGATAACCTACTGTAAGTAACAAAGCTTTCTTGATCTTGGATGATTACTTGGAATGGATTTAGAAAACTTGGAAGTAAACTTGCAATCTTAGAAGTATTCTTGATTTTATGAAACTAGAACTTTTGGAATTTATGAAGAACACTTAGAACTTGAAGATAGAACTTGAGAGAGATCAATTAGATGAAGAAAATTAAAGAATAGAAGTATTTGTAGGTGTTTTTGGTCGTTGGTGTATTTATTAGATATAAAGGATATGTAATTTTGTTTTCATGTAAATAAGTCATGAATGATTACTCATATTTTTGTAATTTTATGAGATATTTCATGCTAGTTGCCAAATGATGGTTCCCACATGTGTTAGGTGACTCACATGGGCTGCTAAGAGTTGATCATTGGAGTGTATATACCAATAGTACATACATCTAAAAGCTGTGTATTGTACGAGTACGAATACGGGTGCATACGAGTAGATTTGTTGATGAAACTGAACGAGGATGTAATTGTAAACATTTTTGTTAAGTAGAAGTATTTTGATAAGTGTATTGAAGTCTTTCAAAAGTGTATGAATACATATTAAAACACTACATGTATATTCATTTTGACTGAGTCGTTAAGTCATCGTTAGTCGTTACATGTAAATGTTGTTTTGAAACCTTTAGGTTAACGATCTTGTTAAATGTTGTTAACCCATTGTTTATTATATCAAATGAGATGTTAAATTGTTATATTATCATGATATTATGATATATAATATATCTTAGTATGATATATATACAGTTAAATGTCGTTACAACGATAATCGTTACATATATGTCTCGTTTCGAAATCATTAAGTTAGTAGTCTTATTTTTACATATGTAGTTCATTGTTAATACACTTAATGATATATTTACTTATCATTTAACATAATTAACCAAGTGTATCAATATCTTAATATGATTCATATGTACCTAGTAAGACGTTATAACGATAATCGTTATATATATCGTTTTCGAGTTTCTTAATTTAATAGTCTCATTTTTATGTATATAACTCATTGTTAAAATACCTAATGAGATACATACTTATAATAAAATCATGTTAACTATATATATAACCATATATATGTCATCGTATAGTTTTTACAAGTTTTAACGTTCGTGAATCATCGGTCAACTTGGGTAATCAGACGTTTACAAAATTTCCATTTCAATTAATCAAGTCTTAACAAGTTTGATTGCTTAACATGTTGGAAACATTTAATCATGTAAATATAGTTTTCATTAAACATATAATCATAGAAAGGTTCAGAAAAGTTCGGGTCACTACAGCTGGCTCATGAATAAGTAGAGGCCTTGTATTCATTACACTGGTCCTAAACGCCCATGTCATAAGACATGTCATTGGAAAATGTGATAGGCTTAAAGATTCTGAATAAATGGCAACGTCCCTTACCCCCAACGCCCGTGAAGTCTGACTATAGGCATACACGTTCAGATGGCTATCCAGTTGAGCGACTCGGTTGGGTGACGTATTAACATTCCACAAAGGTCTAAAAGATAGTTAGGCCCTTTTAAAAAGCGTTCAACCATAAAGAACACCATGGCCAAGTCATGTTGACTTCCATGAACACGTTCGGCTATTCTAACGGTCCAATCCTTTATTTATTTAAACAAACAGATCCTTAATTAACTAAGAATCCCTCAAGCGGGGTGTAATGCTTGAGACTGCGTTATGGTGCAGTGTACTAATCAGCACTAACTGGGTTCCATGGCCTTACTTAGCAGAGGTACAGCTTACAATAGCCGTTATGCTTCAGCATGCACGTACGAAGTTTATATGCTTGGTAACTACAATAGCATGGTCTGGGACCGACAATGTACTAAAGGTCTAGTCAAATGTTTTACTACGAAAGAGTCCTCAGTCGGAGTCCAAAGCTTGATAGACTTACTACAACCGGTGTGCCTCAGTTAATCTTACGTTGTATTCGATAGACTTCTTTTACCAAGGGGTGACACAGATAGTGTACTCTGAATCGGGATTCGCGAATTCCCAATAACAGAGCCAATAACTACTTTCTATTAGTTGGAAAAGCGATTGAGTTTAAAGCATAATCAGAAAGCATTTCGACAACATACACAAATCATAATATTATTTCGGCATTATAATTGGTTAGATCATAGCATACACTAAAGATAACTACTCGCTAATCATGGCAACAACATCACAGAACATAATGATAGAAGATATTATAATAAAGATAAATGATAGAAGTACAAGTAGATTAAACGAGTTTCGAATACAAAAGTGACAACTTCAAACTCCAGACCGCTCCTACTACAATCTTCGGCGTTCTTCTTCGGGTACAAGGTTTCCCGCACGGAGTCGAAGACCTTGAAAGTATGACTAATATTGTACAAGAGAAAGAAAGAAGTGAATTGAAATGTGTGTGTTGGAATGAATGACAAAGACCCTTTAAATAAGCTTGAAATTAGCCTGCAAACGGCTAGCAGGCGGTTTGGCAAGCCGTTTGCAGGGGCCGTATGCCAGGCCATCCCGTTTGATCTAGGTTATGTCAAGCCATTTGCCATACTGGCAGGCCATTTGGCAGGCTGTTTGGCAAGCCGTTTGGCTTGCTGATTCGCTGGATCGTAACTTGATTTCTTGTCTTTCACCATTTTTGCTCTAGATTCTTCGTTTTAGCTCTGATTCTCTTGATTCTTTTTGTACCGTCTTCGTAATTACTTGCTCTCAATTTTAACCGACGAAGCGGGTAATTTTCCTATAAAGTTTAAATCTTTCTTGTTTTTGGGCCTTAATACCGGGGTGATAACATGACTTTTTAGACGATATCAAATATCCCACACTTAGACTTTGCTTGTCCTCAAGCAAACTCTCATTTTTACCTTAAGAAATCTTTTCGAAGTTTCTTTTCTAATAGTCTAAGCGGTTTCCTTTTTATTATAAGAGCAAAAAGTAAGATGAGTCATCTATGTTAAGATTGAAACTATCTCTGCAAGCATGCGAGGAGGTTACATGACTTAAGCTAGCTTTCACGGGTCACTTAAATCACACAAGTGTTTAGGGTTCCCTATAAATATAAGAAATGAATTCCCTCATAGCCAGTCATGCTGTACCCATCGTCATAGGCTTGATAAAGACTTAAATCCTTGCTACTAATGTGAGAACGGTAGTAACCATAGCTTCTAGGTCATTTTTCAATGACGGAAAGGAATTTTGGAGTGGCGGTGAAGTTGTTTTTGAGGGGTGAGAAAAAGGTAATACAGTCTTTCTGTAGACTTTATTCGGAATTTAAGATAGATAGGAGTGCTGGTATTTTTGAGAAGCACTTTTGAACTTTTCTTCATTTGATAATCATTTTCGGTCGCGTTCTTCATAACTTTTAAACTTTTGAAATTCTTTTGTACAAATCTGGTTTGAAATTTAAGATAGATAGGCGTTTCTCTTTATAACTTCTGCTCCATTTTTCAGAACTTTTGAAAAAAAATTTCGGAGATTTTATCTCGAGAAACTTTTTGCCTGTAAACTTTTTCAAGACCTTTGCCTTGATACCTAAGAGGTTTATAACATCAGGTATTCGGAAGGAATCTCATTTTCTGGATTTTTCGAGTGATAGTAAGGATGATGTGAATGAGGTGGTGAAGTAGATGTAGTGGAGGTGCAAAAGGCTTATTTTTGACAAATGGCTAGCTCTTCTGATTATAACCGAATCACATTTCGCTTCTTTGGAAATGTAGATCTAAAGCAAGAATTGATTCTGAGCACAGATATCGGCACTGTCAACGGAAAATAGTGAAGCATTAAAGATGAATGCTGGTCTTATTTGGGTGCCTCACCATAATCAATTTAGGTCGATAATGCCTAGTCATGCAATGCTCTATTAGAGATTTGGTTTGTCCTAACCAGATTTCCACCTTACTTAAGCCTTACTTTCATTTACAAACGTTTTAGGTTTTTAAAAATACTTTTTTGAAAAGGCTTTATCGTGTTAAAAATTTTGGAAATTTGGCTTAAGAATTTGGAATCTTCGTAATGGGTTATTTTAATACAACATAAAAAGATTATACCAACATCACACACTTAGACGAACATTGTACTTAATGTTCCTAGTGTATCCCACACTTAGTAGGTTTAGTTGAAGATTTGGAAATATTTGTCTAGTGTTTATTTGGGTTGGGATCCCACACTTAGTGATAAGCTAGGATGTGGCATAATTTAAAGTTTGAGCTAGTAACTGGAAGAAAAAAGTACCCCTAGCAGATGTTGCTTATGAAGATTCTAGCCTTTCAATCCTTGCGTCCTTTACTAATCGGCTCAATTGTCATCCTTTATTCTTCTACTCTACTTTATTGCACGGGTTGCCTTTCGAGAAGCGCTTTGGTTTAAGGTCATTGGCTCGACCGTAGTGGTGCTTAGAAAGCAAACATTCCTCGCTGGTGGTTGTAATCTTGGTCTTCTCGGGGAATGTGAGTCTTGGTGGGTAAATCCTGAGAAAGTGTTGGACCAAAAGTGGTAGAAGATCCGGTACTTCCCTTGAAGATCTTCTAAAATATAGGTAGTGTGCAGTTTTGCCTCGTGATAAATCTTGAAGTTCGATGAGAATATGATCCACGGCTCTGCTGGTTGATCCATGAATGTCAATCACAGAGGCAATGCTGGTGGTGATTATCTCTCTGATAGGATGCTCATTTCGGAGGTCTTCAAATAGTGTTAGAAACTGTATCTTTAGTATTTCAAAATCTTCGGAATGGTGATCTCCATGGTAAGAGTCTGTAGCTTTGTCCAGATTGGTCAGAAGGCGAAGCTGAAAAGAAGTGAAAAGCAATCCTGACCCAAGCATTAATGTCACCGTCTTTGAGTATATCTCCCGACATCCAGCTTTAAATGTGAAACTTGGATCCGTGGATTCGTGGAAGGTACGTGCTATCTGCTTCGTAACATAGGTGGCAATATTGACTCGGTCTGCTTCAAGATGAGAGAACGGATTGTTGCGTCTTACTTCTTCTGTAACTACGTCTCACAACTCTTTGATAATCAGATCAGCATGGTGATTAATTATTATATAACTCACTAGCCTGTCTGGTTTGCTTTCGAAATTATCTTTTTCCAAGAGAGTGAAAAAGCTATGAATATCCTCAATCATTTACAAATCGGAGTAATAAGTCGGACTTCTGGTGGAAAGATCCATATGCTTCCAGATGAGAGTCAGTAGCACTCGTTGGTTTGCTGAGAAAGGAAGTGCATATCCGGCTAAGGCGTTGTAAACCTTAGAGTAAATGATCTTCTGATCTCAATAGAATCGTGTCTCAAGGATAGTACGGATCACTGAATTGTGCTCTCGTTGCCTTTCTTCAGGGTAGATATGATCGTGAAGGGTATTGATAGTCTTGAATGCGCTCTTCTAGGATTTCAACATCATTGTCTTCTCTTTGGAGATAGAGGTTGTATTCTTCTCGGATAGCCATGATTTGTTCCGTTAAGCGTAGCGTGTGATAATGCTAAAAACGAACATATATTTCATAGCATTATCCTTTAAGAAAGACAAGCTTTTAGTTGCAATTGTTCTATTTACAAGTGATATTCGTTTAAATAATAAAAGGTGAAGACAAAAGACAGATTCGACGATTTGAAGACGCAAACGACCAAAACGCTAAAAAGTACAAAGTACAATCCAAGTGGTTCAAATTATTGATAAGAAACGTCTAGAAATTACAAGAGTACAAGCCGCAAAACGCAAAGTACAAGATATTAAATCGTACGAAAAGACGTTCAAAAATTCGGAACCGGGACATGAACCAACTATCAACGCGCGACGCAACGGGCCTAAAATTACGAGTCAACTATGCACAAGAATATAATATAATATATATAATTATCTAAAATTATATTATATTATATTATATTATATATATTAATTTAATCAGCAGCCCACGTTTTGAACTCGATGTGGTGTGATCCAGCTGGCCATGCGATCGCATGGCCTGGAAGAACAATTCTCATGCGATCGTATGAGCTCAGATATCTGGACAAGTCTATAAATTGAACAATTTTCGAACGAGTTTGATACACCTTCATCAACTGCTATTCTCTCTCTCTCAATATATTTATATTTATATTTTATAATTATAATTTTAATATTAAGTTAATAATAATAAGGTTATAGTAGCGAATGTTTTAAGTTTGTAAGTCGAAACTCTATCCGTGTAACACTACGCGATTAATACTCATTGTAAGTTATGTTCAACTTTTTTAAATTAATGTCTCGTAGCTAAGTTATTATTATGCTTATTTAAGCTGAAGTAATTGTGATGTAGGACTAAATATTAAGACTGTGTTATTGGGCTTTAGATCATAATTGGGGTTTGGACAAAAGACCGACACTTGTGGAGATTGGACTATAGGCTATTAATGGGCTTTATATTAATGAAAAGATATCTCGTTGATTTAATATAGAGATTTATAATTTGACGTATTTATATATATGACCACATACGTTTGACTGAGTACGGTGGGCGGGATATTTATAAATACTAATAATTATTCATTTGACCGGACACGGGGATGAATTAATTGTCACTAGACTCATTAAAACAAAGGTGGATTACATTCAAGGGTAATTGGTGTAATTGTTAACAAAGTATTAAAACCTTGGATTACACGCAGTCGATAACCTGGTGTATTCCTTATACAAAGTATTAAGACCTTGTTACAGTTTAAGTCCCCAATTAGTTGGAATATTTGACTTCAGATATAAGGGTAATTTGACGAAGACTTTCGCACTTTATAATTATGACCGATGGACTATTATGGACAAAACCAGATGGACACATCGAATAATCCAGGACAAAGGATAATTAACCCATGGTAATAAATTAAAATCAACACGTCAAACATCATGATTACGGAAGTTTAAATAAGCATAATTTCTTTAATTTATATCTCATCGTACTTTTATTTACCGTCATTTTATTTATCGTACTTTAAATTACTGCAATTTTATTTATCGCACTTTTATCGTCATTTACTTTACGCTTTAAATTAAGTTATATTTATATTTAATATTTTACATTAGGTTTTAATTGAGACTTAAGACATAAAATCGACAAACCAGTCATTAAACGGTAAAACCCCCCTTTTATAATAATAATAATAATAATAATAATAATAATAATAATAATAATAATAATAATAATAATAATACTTATATATATATTTATACAAATATAGTTAATAAAAATATAGCGTTAAACTTAGCCAGCTCCCTGTAGAACGAACTGGACTTACTAAAAACTACACTACTCTACGATTAGGTACACTGTCTATAAGTGTTGTAGCAAGGTTTAGGTATATCCATTCTATAAATAAATAAATAACTTGTGTAAAATTGTATCGTATTTAATATTATTTCGTAATAAACTATAATAGTATTTCGTACTACACCTCGCACACATCAAGTAATTTTTGGCGCCGCTGCCGGGAAAGACGAAATCGAAACGCTATATAAAAAAAATAGTTTTTAAGATATTTTTGTAAAAATATAATATTTCTTATTTTGTAAAAATATTTTGTTAAAAATACAAAAATATAAAAACATAAAAAAGTATATATATATTTAAGTGTTTAAATAAAAAGAAAATATATTTTTTTATATAAAGTATAAAAGTATTTTTTTTTAGTTCTTAAAAATATAAGTTTATAAATATTACTTATATTAATTTGGTAAACACTATAAAGTAAAAAGTAAAAAAAAAAACAAAAAAAAAACGTTGAATCTGCAAAATTTCGGCCTGCATCTGATCTGAACCTGCACTCCATGCGATCGCATGAGAGTGAAGGTATAAACCCATGTGACCGCATGGCTTGATCTGACACATCTGAATCCTCTGCAGTACACAATTAGGGTTTGTTATTAATTATTATTATTATTAATTAACCTAATTAGGGTTTTGATTTAATATTAATTAGTTTTAGTTTTAGTTAAATTTGTATTTTAAGTTTTAAGATTTTATTAGTTTTATTACTTATAAAATTAATACTTTTATAAAATAATAATATAAAAATAATATTTTTATAAAATAAGTAATTTTATCATTTTTTTGTTTCTTTTTATAAATTGTATATTTTAAACATATAATTCGTAATTTGTATTTTTATCATTCGTAATTAGTTTTAAGATTAGTTTTTACTTTAGTTCTTTTATACTTCTAGATTTTTAGGCTTTGCCATAAAATCCCTTAAGTGCTTTTTCTTTAGATTAAGATTTAGGTGCTTTAGAATTTTACGATGCCACTTATCGCTTTAGTTTTAAATAGATTTTAGTGTCTAATTTAGTTATTGCCGTTTTAGATATAGAATTCTTTTTAAGCTTTAATTCCTTTAGACGCAACTTTTAATATTTAGTTTTTAGACTTTTAAGTTTCGACGCTCTACTTTCTTATTATTGTTTTTCAACTTTTTATTTTTTCGACGTTTCTTTTTCGACTCTTATTTTTCGACGCACTTTTTCTTTCTCATTTCTACGCTCTAGTTTTTAGGACATAGATTTTATCTTCAAAATTTCGACGAAAAAATTATTTTAAGCGGTTAAATTGATAGACATCCAAAATTTTCTGGTTCGTAGTAATAGTTGAATTTGTTAGTGGCGAGTTGTGGGCTTCCGATTTAAAGGGTCATGGCTACCTGCTGCATCTATTGGCTATTCGAAACGTGGGCAAAATCAGAAAAGTCTATTAATTTAATAACAATAATAATTTTTATCTTTATAACTGATAGGATATTCAGTGAATGCACCGAGCAAAACGTTCACCACCTTTCATACGTTCACCACCTGTAACTCGATCAAGACATCTAGCCAATATTGACGTCGTTGATTTTTATTTAGAATCATCATCTAGTCGACCAAGTACTCCAATTCAAATTTCCGATAATCCATTTTTTGAACCCGACCTCACAATTGAGAACCCGGAGGACATTCAAGGACAATTCAGTGATCCTGAACCACTAATCATTCCTCCTGAACCACAAATCATTCAACCAGAGATTGTCGAGGAAGAAACCATTAAATTAGAATCCTCTAGTGATTTAGATTTAACAAATTCAATCATGAAAAATCAAGAACCTCTAAGTATGGAAGATCGAATGAGAGCTACACGCACTAGCCAAGGTCATGCAATTACTCAACCAGACATTAATGCGCCAGATTATAAAATCAAATGACAAATCCTACACATGGTAACTAATCAATGCCAATTTAGTACTACGCCAAAAGAAGATCCAAACGAACATCTTCGAACCTTTAATAGGATCTGTACTTTATTTAAAATTAGAGAAGTTGAGGATGAACAGATCTATCTCATATTATTTCCCTGGACTTTAAAGGGAGAAGCCAAAGATTAGTTAGAATCGTTACCTGAAGGGAAGATTGACACATGGGATGTTTTAGTTGAGAAATTTCTTAAAAGATTCTTTCCGGCATCTAAAGCCGTGAGACTTCAAGGAGAAATTGTTACGTTCGCACAAAAGCGAAATGAAACTCTATATGAGGCATGGACAAGATTCGGAAAGTTGTTGAGAGGATGTCCTCAACACGGTTTAGACACTTATCAAATAGTGCAAATATTCTACCAAGGATGCGATGTTGCTACACGAAAATACATCGACACAGCAGCTGGTGGTTCCATTATGAAGAAAACCGCAACTGAAGCTCACAAAATTATTGATAACACAGCCTCCCACTCACATGAGTGGCACCAAGAAAAAGATATTTTACGTTCTTCTAAAGCGGTTAGAGCCGATTCTAGCCATGACTTTGATTCCATTTCCGCAGAGCTAAATGCTTTCGAGAGACGAATGGAAAAGATGACTAATGATATTCACGCAATACGAATTAGTTGTGAGCAGTGTGGAGGACCACATTTGATAAAATATTGTCTTAGTATTGAACAAACAATGGAACAAAGAGAGAATATTTCATACATGAACGAAAGGCCTGGAAACAATTATCAAAATAATTATCAACCGCCAAGACCAAACTACAATCAAAATCAGAATTATAACCGAAATGTTCCATACAATAACTAACAAGGTCCTAGCAATTAACAAGTATCTAATAATGCTTACAACCAGCAAAGACCTATTTTTCCAAATAAACCGTCACAAACTGATGATAAAAAGCCAAATTTAGAAGATATGATATCAAAGCTAGTTGAATCTCAAACTCAATTTTTCACATCTCAGAAACAAACTAATGAACAAAATGCTCAAGTATTTAGAAATCAACAAGCTTCTATTCAAAATCTGGAACAAGAAATGAGCAACCTAGCAAGGTTGATAGGTGAAAGAAAACCGGGGAGTCTACCTAGCGATACAAATGCTAACCCCCGGAATGAAACAGCTAAAGCCATTACCACAAGAGGTGGTATTACACTTAAACCACCGGAAATACCTGTAATTTCTGATGACGCCATTCCTACTACACAGGCACCACAGCCTGAGCAAGAGAAGGAAACAGAACCGGTAGTTGAAAAAGTTAATGAACATAACACAGTTAAGGCAAAGCCTTATGTTAAACCATACCAACCACCGCTTCCTTACCCGAGTAAAATGAGAAAAGAAAGACTTGAAGCCAAGCAATCCAAATTCTTGGATATGTTTAAACAAATAAATGTCAATCTTCCTTTCATTGATGTGATTTCAGGAATGCCAAGATATGCTAAATTCTTGAAAGATCTAATCACAAATAGAAAGAAAATAGAAGAACTCTCGGCTGTTACAATGAATGCTAATTGTTCTGCAGTTGTGACGACCCGGAAATTTCCGACCAAATTTATACTTAATCTTTATATAATTCCGACTTGATAAGCAATGAATTTTAATAAATCTTGAACCTCCAAAAAGATTTTTACACAAGCTTTTGGTCACCCTTTTATTCCGACGATTCACGAATGTCATAACTTGATTTAATTGTTTAATTGTTTAATTGTTGTATATATATATGGATTTATATATATTTAACTTGAAAATATGATAATTAAATATCTCATTAAGTATATTGATAAAGTATTATATATATATTTTCATACTACTAATTTAAAGAGTTTTCAAATAATATATATGTTACTATTTAAACGACGTAATTAACTTATGTTAAAATGTATTTACATATAATGTATTACGAGTGTAAATACATCGTTACAAGTATTGAATACACTTTATAATATACTAATACATATAAAGGATAGCTATACTCATATTTCCGTTCAATTTCCTCAAGAAATCTACTCGTATTCATACGGTATTTTTACCCGTATTATACACAGCTTCTAGAAGTATTTACTATTGGTATATATCAATAAAAATCTAAAATTATTTGTGTAATATGTCATCCATGACCTAATCAATTTAATATGTCATGCATGACTTAATATAATTTAACTTATCTTAGATATTTTCACTAAAAGCCAAAATTATAAGCTTATAAATAAGGACCATTTTAACTCATTTTTACTCCACATTTTCTTAAACTAAAAACACACACTTGAATGCTATCATATCATACTTTAATCTCAGCAACTTTCCTCTTCATAATTAAGGTAAAATACTTCTCAAAATCCTTGTTCAATTCCTTGTATAGTTGCTATCTTATTATACTTATAAAATTTATAAAAACTAGAACTTGTTTGGTGAACACCAAGCTTGTTTGAAAAACTAATCTAATCTTTCTAACATAACTCTAATAGCACTTATTTATATGTATTATGATGTTATATTAAGTTAATATAAGAACTTATAACTTGTACATATGAAGAACACCTTGAAACTTAACATATATCCTTTAATCTCCATTTGGTAAAAAAACGGGCTGTTTTGGGTTGGGAATTAAAAACCTATCTTACACTTTGAGTTCGAGGCTAAGACTTTGGAAATATATTAATATATGTAAATAAGACTTCCAGTATTTTTTTCATGATTTTAGACAAAGTGAAAGTATTTTATCAAAAATCATATATTGGGTGGATGCCGGGATTTTTCCAAATTTGTCCACCGACACAAAAAAGGGTAAAGCTCTAAATATTACTTCTTGGGATGAAATGTTCGAATTGGTTTTGTAAAATTTACCTCTTAATGAATCCATAGAAATTTGATTCACTTTAAACGTAGTTGTAATGAATATTTGGCGGGCAAAACAAAATCTGCTAAAATTAACGTTGTATGGACGAAATTTATATTATAAAAACTATATTAACCATATCCTTGTTAACTTTTCCTATATACTATATATATTTGGATATGTTATCAGTAGTATAATAAAATATTATAATCTTGGTTAATTCTGTGATTGTATATATGTATAATAATATTCTTGGTACGTCCTAACAAAATAAGTATACAATACGTTTTGATAAATCCTAACACAATACGTACACAATACGTCTTAGTTAATTCTAAGACAATACATATATAATACGTCTCTGGGTTGATACAAAGACAATACATATACAATACGTCGTGGACTATAATTCTAAGATTATATATATATCTATATACCGATTATTGGACTGTTGGACTTTTCGGACTATTTTGGACTACTAACAAAGGACTACTAACAATGGACTACTAACATAAAATGTTAAAAATTATTATATAAGTATTCTATGAACTTGCTTTATTTTATTCATATGTCGTATTATTATCTGAATCGTTATTATTGTTATAGGTTCGTGAATCCAAGGACGACGGTCATATTTTTAATAAGTTGAAAACTTATTATTAATATACTTTTACTACTGTGAGTATATAGTCCCATTTTTAAACTCTAAAAATATTTTGGGATGAGAATACATGCATTTTATGTTTTACGCCATGGACATAAGTACTTAAAATATATTCTACGTTGAGTTGTACCATATTACATATCTTCCCTAATAGCTTGGTAACTAATATTTACATGTTGTAAGAACATGTATACGCGAATCCTATTGATAGATCTATCGGGTTTGACAACCCCAACCGGGCTAGTTGCTCTAGTATCGTAAACGGTTGCATAGTACTTCGTTTTTACTACACTTGGTACAGTGTAGGGAGATTTCATAATAAAGGGAATATGCCACATTAATGATTAAGTATGGTTACCGAAGCGCTCAACAACTTGTAGAATACTTTTATACACTTGCGAGTATACATATATTTATAACTATGAAATCTTGTGGTCTATATTTATATCGATGATAAACCTATATATCTCACCAACTTTTGTGTTGACTGTTTACGTATGTTTATTCTCGGGTCCTTAAGAAAGTCTTCCGCTGTTGCATTATCTGAGCAAGCTGTGCATGGAGTCTCATACTTTTATTTAAATAAAGTGTTGCATTCAATAAAACCTTTGTCATGTATTATATTCGACTGTTACGTCACGTATGTAGTATTTGGAAACCGATGTATTTTGGGGATTATTTCTTAAATAATCGCCCACTTGTTTAAAAGATGCATTATGTATAATAATGATGTGCTTTTTAAGAAACGAATGCAATATTTTCTAAAACGTATCATATAGAGGTCAAATACATCGCTATGGGACCAATGAGAACGTACTGCGTTTATAGTAATATGGACGGGTCGTTTCAGCAGTGCTGTTGAATAAACTACCAGAAAAATTATCAGATCCAGGAAGTTTCACAATTCCATATTTGCTGGGTAGTCTTAGTTCAATAGAAGCATTGGCAGACTTAGGTGCTAGTAAAAATTTAATTCCGTATTCACTATACGCTGAAATAGACCTTGGAGAATTGAAACCAGCAAGAATAAGCATACAACTTGATGATCGATCAGTAAAATATCCTAGAGGGATAATGCAGAACATGCTAGTTAAAGTTGGTACTTTAGTATTTCCAGTAGACTTTGTTATTCTGGATATGGAAGAAGATTCTCGAGTTCCTCTTATATTAGGAAGACCATTCTTAAACATGACTAAAGCAATAATAGATGTGTTCGGTAAGAAACTGACCCTAAGCATAGAGGACGAGAGTGTTACCTTTTCTGTTGATAGAGCCATGCAACAACCGCAATGTGCAGATGATACATGTTATTATATTCAAACTATAGATTCACATGCAGAATTGTTACAAGAATTTCCAGAATTACAAGGAACATGAGAATGTTCTTTAGGAGAATGAACTGAACCAATTGATGAAGCTAAAATGTTAGCTACATTCATGGATAATGATTATGAACCAACAACAGAAGAACTTCAAATGCAAAAAGAGGAAGACAGATATCGATACAAATCATCGATAGAAGAACCACCGATATTAGAGTTAAAGCCACTTCCAACCCATTTGGAATACGCTTATTTACATGGTGAATCTGAATTACATGTAATAATATCGTCTTCTCTTACGAAAAATGAAAAATCTCAACTCATTTCTGTGCTAAAAGCTCATAAACCAGCTATTGCATGGAAGATTCATGACATTAAAGGCAT
Organism: Rutidosis leptorrhynchoides; assembly: GCF_046630445.1. Lineage (NCBI taxonomy): Eukaryota > Viridiplantae > Streptophyta > Magnoliopsida > Asterales > Asteraceae > Rutidosis > Rutidosis leptorrhynchoides. The sequence continues at coordinate 388,186,355 of NC_092333.1, read as the reverse complement.
AAGTCCTTCATATTGCACACATAAAATCCTTATGGAAGAAAATCAGAAAACCTATGTGCAATGCCAATGAAGACTAAATCATAATATGCAAGATGTTGTTAAGAAAGAAATTATTAAACTGCTAGATGCAGGTTTAATTTATCCAATCTCTGATAGTCCATGGGTAAGCCCAGTTCAATGTGTACCTAAGAAGGGTGGCATGACTGTCATCACAAATGAAAGAGATGAGCTTATTCCTACTAGGATTGTAACAGGATGGCGTGTTTGTATTGATTATAGAAACTTAAATGACGTCACCAGAAAAGATCACTTCCCTTACCTTTCATTGATCAAATGTTGGAAAGGTTAGCTGGGAATAGTTACTATTGTTTTCTTGACGGTTTCTCTGGATACTTTCAAATTCCAATAGCACTCGAGGATCAAGATATAACCATACTCACGTGCCCTTATGGTACTTTTGCTTATAAACGCATGCCATTTGGACTTTGCAACGCCCCTACAACTTTTCAAAGGTGCATGATGGCGATTTTTCACGACATGATAGAAGAATGCATGGAAGTTTTCATGGATGACTTTTCAGTCTTCGATGATACTTTTGAAACATGTCTAATTAATCTTGAACGAATGCTTATTAGATGCAAATAATCAAATCTAGTACTTAATTGGAAAAAATGCCATTTCATGGTTAAAGAAGGAATCGTTCTTAGTCATAAAATTTCAAAAGAAGGAATTGAAGTGGAGAGAGCTAAAGTAGATGTAATTGCTAAACTTCCACATCCCACCAATGTTAGAGGAGTTAGGAGTTTTCTAGGGCATGCCGGTTTTTACCGACGTTTCATAAAAGATTTTTCTAAAATTGCCACTCCTATGAATAAAATCCTTGAAAAGGATGCTCCATTCATCTTTTCAGATGAATGCATCAAATCTTTTAATATTCTTAAAGAAAAACTTACTAATGCGCCGATTATGATAACTCCAAATTGGAATTTACCATTTGAGCTCATGTGCGATGCAAGTGATTTTGCAATGGGAGCCGTTTTAGGACAAAGGATTGAAAAACGATTTCAACCTATCTATTACGCTAGTAAGACGTTACAAGGAGCATAAACAAATTACTTAACTACTGAAAAAGAACTCCTTGCTATTGTCTTTGCTTTTGACAAATTTCGTTCATATCTCGTTCTAGCTAAAACGATGGTCTATACCGACCATTCTACTCTTAGATACCTATTTTCAAAACAAGATGCCAAACCATGATTAATCCGTTGGATCTTACTCTTACAAGAATTCGATATTGAAATCTGAGACAAAAAGGGAGCAGAAAATCTCGCCGTTGATCATCTTTCTCGTCTTGAAAATCCCAAATTAGAAGTTATAAATGAATCGGCTATACAAGATAACTTTCCTGATGAATATCTATTGAAGATCGATTATAATGAAATTCCATGGTTTGCAGACTTTGCAAACTACGTAGTATGTAGATTCCTTAAAAAAGGGTTGTCGTACCAAAAATGAAAGAAATTCTTTAGTGATATAAAACACTATTTTTGGGAGGATCCACATTTGTTTAAAAGTTGTCCCGATGGAATAATACGTCGATGCGTATTCGGGGATGAAGCTAGTCAAATCTTAAACCATTGTCACACAGGACCAACAGGAGGACATTATGGGCCTCAACTCACTGCAAGAAAAGTTTACGACGCTGGATTCTATTGGCCTACAATTTTCAAAGATGCACAGCTTCTTTGTAAATCCTGTGATGCTTGTCAAAGGGCCGGAAAAATAAGTCAACGTGATAAAATGCCACAAAACGTCATTCAAGTATGTGAAGTATTTGACGTTTGGGGTATTAACTTTATATGTCCATTTCCAAAATCTCATAATAATCTCTACATTCTCGTTGCCATTGATTATGTATCTAAATGGGCGGAAGCACAAGCTCTCCCAACTAACGATGCACGAGTTGTAGTCAACTTCTTAAAACGTCTTTTTTGTGACGACCCGGAAATTTCCGACCAAATTTAAACTTAATCTGTATATTATTTCGATATGATAAGCGAAGTCGGTTAGGTTGAGTCTCAAAAACTTTGAACTGTTTCATATATGCAATTGACCTTCGACCATTCCTGACGATTCACGAACCACTATTTGTAAATAGTTATGTGTGAATATATATATATATATATATATATATATATATATATATATATATATATATATATATATATATATATATATATATGTGTGTGTGTGTGTGTGTGTGTGTGTGTGTGTGTGTGTGTGTATATATATATAATAATTGGAAATATAATTCGAAACATTATATGTTGTTGTTATTAAAACGAATTATGTAAAATAAAATAAAAATAGAATATTATAATAATTATTATTTTGCAACATAACTATATATAAATAAAGTATAGTAAAAATAAATATTAAATGATTGTAATATTCGTTTGATGTTCCGATTGATATTAATCAAACTAAATTCAAACTTATATGATTTTAAAATAAACGGTGATCCGAAAATGAGGTCTATAAATTATAGACTTATTAAAAATGTATTTAGGAGCTGTTTGTTAAATTTTAGAACTTTTTATATTTTACCCATAATTGAGAGGGACAGTTGATGTAATTTTTATTTAATAAATTAATGATCAAATTTTATACCATAATGACCAAAATAAATAAATATAGTTAATTTAAAAATATGGGATTTTTCTGAACACTTTTATTCGCCACTAAGTAACACCGGAGTACAAAATAACAGTCCATAAAAACTGTCGGTACTAATAAACAAAACTATGGCTGCTTAACTATTTTAAAATTTCATTTGTTTCCTACACGTTTTTCTTTGTATATATTTAATATCTAATCATTATTATAGTAGTACTAATATTCTATAATTGTGAATATGTTAAATGAGTGCAACAAAACTGCTTTCTTTTCATCTTTCTATCTGTTTCTTTTGTTTGATATCTATAAGTTGGTTCATATATACATACTACATGATTTAGAAAAAAAAACACACATACACACATGCATATTAACCATAACCATCTCATTCGATCACTTCTATTTGCTACTAGTTTTTGGTTGACTCCCAAACCTACAAGCAACCAACTATAGTCGACTATAACCAATTCTTTTGTTTACTTTTCTTCTCCTTTATTATTTCCTGGTTTCTTTTACTTTTCTTCATCAAACCATATCACCATAAGAACCCACCATAAACCCACTCAAGTAATATATACGTTTCATTTTCTTTTGGTTGAAATGAGTCCAAGAGCACATTGATCACCATCATTCATCATCTCCACAACACCATACACAAACCATCGAAATGTTGTTGTTTACTGTTGATGTGGGTTTGTTACCTTGATAGATCAACAACCCCTTTATGACATCACTAGACCACCATTGAAACCCACCACCAAAACCTCCATACCGTCACCATCCTCCAACAATAACCGTCACCACTTTCGTTGAAACACCACCATCGATTATCTATTATATTGCTCAGGTTCAAAACCACCATCGCCACTCTCACCATCGACCTTTAATCACCACCAACGACCGTCACACTGCACCACTTCACGAACCCCATTCACCACCACTCCACTGTCGTAATCCACCACCATCCACCATCGTTCCCTATTATTTTTTCTTTTCTCTTGTTGCTCTAACAAACAACCTTTTCCTGCTACTGCCATTCTTTTTTCGTTCTCTGTCCAAACCACCACATAATGTTTCTATTCCAATGAAGAGGATGATGCACAATACGTGGTGTTGATACAGTGACGATGGTGAGTGAAAAACCATGATGATTATGATTATATGTGCATGAAGATGATAATGATTAGAATATAATGATGATCGTGATGATATTAAAAAGAAATAAAAATTGAAGATGATGATAAATAGTCTTGGGTCTTGTTTGTGAAGAAGAAGATAAAAACAGTTATATTTAAATAAATATTAGGTATAATAATTTCAGAAAAATGAAACAGATCAGATGGTTTGGGGGAGTTGTTGGGGAACAAGAGGTCCTGAGTTCAAACCTAAGCTACTGCAGTTTATTTTTATAGCTGCACAAGTTGGGCCAAGTGTTGGGCTGTTAAATTAAAAATCAAACTGGGCTGTTGTTGGGCCAAGTTTCAGCTTATGTTTCCCTGTTGGGCCGAAAAGAATAGGTTATATAATTAAATTCGGGGCATTTAAAACAGAAAAAGAGATATAGAGGGACAGTTAGGAGAGTGTTCGAATTACCGAGAGGTCTCGGGTTCGAACCCTAGCTGGGGCAGTTTAATTGTTTTTCTTGATGCTTTTCTTCAAAGGTAGTTTTCTATTATTATTATTATTATTATTATTATTATTATTATTATTATTATTATTATTATTATTATTATTATTATTATTATTATTATTATTATTATTATTATTATTATTATTATTATTATTATTATTATTATTTATTGATATTATTATTGTTATTCTAATTATTATTAACTATTGTTATCATTAAGTTAATTATTATTATTACTAATATTAGTAGTATGATCATTAGTATAAGTGATATTTTTATCATTATTATTATTACTAAGTATTATTACTAAGTATTATTAGTATTATTAATACTATCATAATGAAATTTATTATTATTATCATTAATATTAGTATTAGTATCATTTTGTAATTATTAGTATTATCATTATTATTTTTACTACTAGTATCATTATTATTATTATTACAACTATATTAATATTAAAAGAATCATTATTAGTAAAACTATCGTTTTATCATTATTAATAAAAACATCATTTTTAGTAAAAATTATCATTATTATTATGATCCTTAATCTAGTATTACTACAATTATTAATTTAACAAATAAATGATCTTTATATAAAAATATATATTTAATACACATAACTTAATTATATTACTATCTTTATTTATTTAAAATATATAAAATGAATAAATTTAATTAAATAATAGAACCTATAAGTTATTAATATAAAAATGTTACCACTAATAAATATATATATAAATTTATTCGATTACAATGTGTTAATATATATAATTGATATAGGTTCGTGAATTCGAGGCCAACCCTGCATTGTTCAGTTTCATCGTATGCATATTTTTACTACAAAATATCGTATCGTGAGTTTCATTTGCTCCCTTTTTAAATGCTTTTGCAATATATATTTTTGGGACTTAGAATACATGCGCTGCTTTTATAAATGTTTGACGAAATAGACACATATAATCGAAACTACATGCTATGGTTGAATTGTTATACCGGATATCGCCCTTGTTGAACTTGGTAGCCTAAGAATTGGTGTTTATTATAATTTCCACCAATTGAAGCGAATCCTAAAGATAGATCTATGGGTTTTGACACATCACAGTTAGAGAATTTAAACTGCTTTAGTACTTCGATGTTTATATGTTTGGGGATATTCTAGATGCATTTTGTTAATGTCGGTTACCAGGTGTTCAATCCATATGAATGAATTTTAAACACTTGCGAGTGTATGATTATTGAATAAATGAAATCTTGTGGTCTATTAAAATTATGGAAATGATTGTTTATGATAAACTAATGAACTCACCAACCTTTTGGTTGACACTTGAAAGCATGTTTATTCTCAGGTATTAAAGAAATCTTCCGCTGTGCATTTGATCATTTTAAAAATATTACTTGGAGTCATTCATGGAATATTTCAAAGGACGTTGCATTCGAGTCATTGAATTCATCAAGATTAATATTAAGTCACTTATAGTTTGGATATATTATGAAAGGGTATGCATGCATGTCAACTTTCGACGAAATGAAAGTTTGTCTTTTAAAAACGAATGCAATGTTTGTAAAATGTATCATATTGAGGTCAAATGCCTCGCAATGAAATCAACTATTGTGAATCATTTATAATCGATATGAACGGGGCGTTAAAGTTGGTATCAGAGCGGTGGTCTTAGCGAACCAGGTCTTGCATTAGTGTCTCTAACTAGTAGTTGTTTGGATGCATTAATGAGTATGGACTTCGACCGTGTCTGCATGTCAAAAGTTTTGCTTATCATTTCTTGTTGGAAATTATCTGCTTATCATTTTTAGTCTAGACACATCTTACTGCATTGATTGCATGAATAGTGTTTAGACAAAAATTCATATCTTAGCGTATCTGTTATTGTAGACTTTTCTTGATAGCTTTCGTAAATTCCTCCGTAACTTATGGGATTTTAGTACTATATATGCATAAGTAAATCATGTATTGCCGGGTACTAATCTACATCCTATAATCTTTTTCATATCGAAAATTTTTCATCTGATCGTACGAGATGGATCCCTCAACCAGTTCGAATTCCTCGGATTCCGACAGCTATTCCGATATGGATTTCCACTTGGACTCCGAAAGCAGTGTAACCAGAATGGATCAACCAATCAGCCATCATCAATTCTGGATGAATTGAGGATGGGTTCGTAGTCGATTTAATCAATGGAGGCGCGAAGAAGACGATCCTTTCCACCAATCAAATTGCCCTCTTGACGAAGAACCAGAAGCACTTACCGGCGAAGCAGTTCGAAACACCATCTTCACTTTCATTTCCAGAGTATCTCACCACGACTATATCATATTTACAATTTTAAACCTTATTCAACCGCTTGTTCTGACCGAAAATCATCCCGAAGTAATCGAAGAAGTCACGAGCTTCGCGCTCGAGTAATCAATTTAGAAAACATGGTGCAAAACTTACCAGCTTCAGCAACATCACCGGCAACACCAGTACCACCAACAACCCAAGTTTCAACATCACACGTCTCAACATCACAATCCATACCTCGAACTTAATTATCGTTCTACGAATCGTTCTACATCATTTATCTTCGTTCTACATGGCGATTATGTAATCTCTAATGTTTTAGAGATTATGTATTCTAGTTCTAACGGTAAATCAAATGAGTCTAATATCATATTAACTCATTAAATTAATGATTACACTTGAAGAAAATATATATGTATGTATATTTTCATAAAGATTATAATTAAAAATTCTTTCGTACAAACTGTTAATGGTGAAAATATTTTAACGAGTAGGTAATACCCGAGGAATATTTAGATTTCACATTAATAAGTTACACTGTACATTCTTCCAATCTAATTCAACAGTCATTTACTATCCTACTTACATCCACAGATATACGTATCTGTTCACCGCAGAATAATCATTTTCTATCAATTTCATATTTGGATTTTGATCTATTAGAATCCAACAAGTGGCATAATGAAGAAAACATTGGACAAAATAAAATTTGTTAGAAACAAACAAATTAATTATGAGAAATTTTGTTAAGAATCCACGCTAACTATTCCTAGCTAACTGTTCCTAGCTAACTGTTAATTCCGTATTACATTTTAATTATCGTAATTTATTTATAGCAATTTAAATTCTCGCAATTTTATTTATCGTCATTTAATTTTTGTTATTTATTTTACGCACTTTAAATAACGGGACACGTATACAATGTTTTGACATATCATATTGATGTCATCTATATATATTATTTGGAATAACCATAGACACTATATATGTAGTAATGCTCGAGTTAGCTATACAGGGTTGAGGTTGATTCTCAAATAATATATATACTTTGAGTTGTGATCGAGTCTGAGACATGTATACAATGGGTCACGATACGTATTAATTAATTCGAATATTATATATTAAACTTTATATGAATTATTGAATTGCTAACTGTGGACTACTAACTGTGGACTACCAACATTGGACAATTAAAATGAATTAAAATATTGATTATAACATATGAAACTAAACAATTCTTCAAGTTTGCCACTTGATTTCATCTTAAACCTCATTTTTATCTTGACGATTACAATTTGCGTTCAAACCTTTCATGATTCTTGAAAACACCTCAATCGAGAGGATGAACCAACCGCACTTCATCTACGGAAGAAAAGATTGATACATATAGTTATGCACCTGAAAACACTCGGAACCTGAGTAAACGTTAAACACATATCTGTGCTAGCTCCTCGTGACATGCTAATCGGGAAACCGCTTAGTAGGGAATCTAGTGTTTACACCAAGATATATCTATCCAAGGAGTGTCTCATAATCATCCTGACACTACGTTATCTTAAATCATGGTGAACCACGTCTTCTCTTTCCTTAGCTGTTGCATGCTAGCTAGCTTATTTTAATTATATTGTTTTAATAGTTTAATTACAATTATAAATCAAATCCACCCAACTATTGCCTTTACACAATTTGATATTCCGGATAAAGTGGTGTCTAGAATAAACCGGTTGGACTTGGTTGTTGGATTTTTCTGAACAGTCGCCAAATTATTGGGACCAAAAGGATCCTGCCTCTCCATACAAGGTGTACCTGGCCACTAGTCTTGGATACTAAATTGTGTACAAACCCATCTTAATTACTAAATTATCTGAATAAGCTCTGCTTCAAATTCGACCGCTCAAGGACGACCCTAGGTCATATTTGCCCTTGCTAACCCATAGGAAGGAATAATAGATTTAGGCCCAGCATATATAAATTAAACAATCAACTTCTTCTGTTGATATCTTGAATTGAAGTTTTGCGACCTAACGACACCGCATAAATAAACCGTCCGATTCGGGCATATCAGTCTTCTAAAATTTCTAAGTTGGTTGTGGGGGTGACCCCACACTTAGAGGTTTTAGTGTGTAATAATTGAAAAATGTTTGAGGAAGGATTACTTTCCTATGGTCAGGTTACTTTCCTAGTACTGGACATTCCTATGGTCAATCTCCTAACTGCTGGAAAGGACCAGTCTCTTTTGATAAAGTTTCTACATGAAGAACAAAAATAGAAGGACAGCATTTCCACTATATATAACTTTTTAATACAATGCTTCAAAAAGATAAAAGTAAATAAAGTAAAGTAGTCTACGGAATACTATCCTGGCCAATGTGCTGAGCAGTGCGAAGTATCCATGAAGTCAGAAGGGATCATCATCATCCTCTAGTCTCGGCAAATACTCAAGTGGCTGTCCTACATCCAACTTAGGGCCTAGTAGTGAATCCAGACAAAGGTCTGATGGCAACTCCAGGTGTGACAGGCTCGGAAAGGGATCCTCATCAGGGATGTTCCCGGTAATCTCAAAGACCTGGGCCGTGGGTGGCTCAACTGATATAGGAACTGTGACTAGGTGACAGCCTTCAGGTAGCTCAGAGACTGGGACTGCCTCGGTGACTGAAGCAGTCGGTGTGATGGGAGTGGGAGTACCATGTTCTTGGATGGCAGCTGAAGCGACTGAGTGAACTGAGACCGGTGTGGAACGTCTGGGGGTAGCTTGTCGGGTCGGCTGAACACGGCGTGCTAGCCTGAATGACGATGGGCCCAGAGTACTACGTGACATCCCCTCGCGCTGAAGTTATGCTCTAAGAGCTCGATAAAGTCTCTGCTGGTCTCTAAGTAATGCACAAGCAACATCTGTGTCATTCAAGGTGGCTCCATAGTGTATCACTGTCTGTGGCTCATGTGTCACTGGCAGCTGTGTATACTCAGCAGGTCTCGAGAATAAACGTCTAGAGCGTCGCACAGGAGGGGCTGGCGGTGCTGTACTAATATCCTCCTTAAAACTCTCCAATATCAATCTCCTTGGGTCTAACTTCCCTGTTAATGGCCTAACCTAATTAGCGCTACTTTCCGATGAGTAAATTCTCAGAGTCCTCCTCCTGCGAACGGGGATGTAAATTGAAGCTCCTAAACTTGGCATTCTGTCTAAGCACATTCAACAAATGCGTGAGTACTAAGCGAAAGTATAGCGCTTTAGTTGTTAGTGCGCAGAGATAATATTTTTGTAAACTGAAAATAATAAAATAAAAAATAATGAAAAATAAAAGGATAAGCAAGGGGTGCCTCCCAAGAGCGCTTTGTTTATCAAGTCGTTACAGCTCGACTTTTCTTTTCAGATCTTCATAATGGATCAAAGGAGAAGATGTTCTCCTCCTTGTCGTGGTCTTCTAGATAAGCTTTTAGTCGGTAGCCATTGACTTTGAAGTTCCCAGTGGGTCCTTCTAATTCTACGGCTCCATGTGGAAAAGCATGTATAACTTTGTATGGCCCATTCCATCTTGATCTAAATTTTCCAGCGAACTTCTTGAATCGAGAATTAAAGAGTAGAACTTTATCTCTAGGAGCGAACTTTGTAGGTATCAGTTTTGCATCGTGCTTTAGCTTCGTCCGTTCCTTGTAGATATATAACGTTTCGTACGCTTGGTCTCTTATTTCAGCGAGTTCATTCATCTGCATCTTCCGATGTCTAGCGGTTACTGAGGGATCGAGGTTGCAGGTCTTCAGTGCCCAGAGACTTTATACTCTAGTTCCAGCGGAAGGTGACAGGCTTCCCAAAGATCATGCGGTAGGGTGTAGTTCCTAGAGGATTCTTGTAAGCAGTCCGGAATACCCACAGAGCGTCATCTAGTTTCTCGGCCCATTTATTTCCATGATGGTTGACGGTGCATTCTAGGATTCACTTGAGTACTCTGTTAGTGACCTCTGATTGTCCGTTAGTCTGCGGATGATAGGCAGTGGATATTTTGTGGGTAACTCCGTATTGTTGCATCACCTTCATAAATTGGGTATTGTAGAAGTGTGTGCCTCTATCACTTATTATAGCGTGAGGAGCTCTAAATAGGCAGAAGAGTCTCTTCAGGAAGTTGGTGACGACCTTGGCATCATTAGTTGGAAATGCTTGGGCTTCGATCCATCTGGAGACGTAATCTACTGCGACGAGGACATATTATTTCCCATTAGACTTCGGGAATGGCCCCATAAAGTCTAGTCCCCATATATCGAAGTGTAACGACCCAACCTATTAACCAACCAAAACTGAAAAATAAAAAAAATTCGAAGCAGGCCTGCCCAGGCTTGGTGCGCGGCGAGCACCCCTACCTGTGTGCGACGCGCACAGGGCCTGGCAGCCCGCTGTCCAAATTGTTCCGTTTTCGTAAAAAGATCTAACACTTCCCATCATTTTTAGAGGAAATGCTTTTCACATCATATTAGTATAAGTAAAACAAGCACGAATCAAAGATAAAACGAGTTTTACATTGCGGGGCCCACATACGCCCAGAATACCATTAAGTATGAAATATGAGTTTCGACCACAAAAAGTTTAATTGCCAAACGTCACTAGAGCATGGTGTTCGGGGTTAAACTACCCAAATCTTGGTTGAACTTCCAAAAAGCTAAAACCCCCGAGAGCCACTAGTCCAAGCGAATACCTTTGCCCTTATCGAAGCCGGATACTAAAAAGGTAAACAACGAAAGGGTAAGCTAACGCTTAGTGAATGCAATAATTATACACATACATATATAACCTACTTATTTGCAATCACATACACAATTACCTCATACACGCTAGCAATTTAAATGACATACCAACGCAAGGTACAACGCTAAATCTCCGAGACCACAAGCTAGCACAAACGATAGCATATAACTCGAATAATATAAAGTACCACACTACAAACACATAACCATGGTTAACCAATAGTACAAAGGAATGGTACTTCGAATTTCCCATCGGTATTCCCAACAACCGTTAGCGCACAACGAATTATAACACTAACCCCGGAGTGGTATCGATCGCCCGAACTTTAAACCCACCCGTCACGTGTAATGTGATATCGAACGCCCGAACTTTAAACCCACTATACACGCCCACACACATACATGACATGGAATTGAACGCCCGAACTTAAACCCATATCATATATTGACCCGACGTGGTATCGACCGCCTGAACTTAAACCCACATCGAATCTCGTACAAGTAAATACATTATATACACACATGTATAATCATTCCACTCACCTTGTCGACTTGGCGAGATTTCCAACAATAACTTGTACCTTCAAAGAGAGTCACCTAACATAATTAATTCTCAATTAATTCACATAATAAGTTGGACTTTCCACCAACTAGCCTCACTAGTGCATTTATGACCCATTTGCACTAGATTCACACATTAAAGGTCAAGACTCCCAACTAATCACTAAAAGCTAGTGATTAAGGTTCTAAGACTTCCATCAACACATAACTAGGGTGTTTTCATACTCAATTTATCTCGCTAGATCAAACCCACCCATTTGACCCATTTCAAGTCAACCATAAACCCTAGATCCAATTTTACTAACAACACAAGTGAGCTAGTGAATAACTAACCATTTTAGACTCAATTACACCAATTATTACTTTGAAACCCTAGGTTAGTCATTCTTGAGTCCTCTTGACTCATCTTACCCAAAACGCCCAAAATCACCAACAAAAGGTTTTATGTTCAACACTAACCCAAGTTCTAACCCTTAAACAAATTAAATTAGGGAAATCAAAATTAGAACTTACCACCACAACCAAAACGTAGCTAGAGAGGAGATGAACAACTTTATAACTTGAGCTAAGACCCGAAACTAGCTCCTTCTTCCTTTACTTGAACTTTCTCTCACTCAAATTTGGGTTTCTCTCACTAGAATTAAAGTAGAAAGAAAATGATGGTTGAAAGCGGAGTTATGACTCCCAACCCACTGATCTGGTGGCCTTAACTCGTCCCCAAGTGAAATTACCACAATGCCCTTCCAAAATATCTAATTAAAAAGGCAGAACCCAGCTACAGTAGGAGTGCGCCGCGTGCACCCCTAAGTGTGCGCTGAACGCACTTAGGCCTGATCAGAAATCTGACTTCTGTTTAAATTCAGAATTATTCCCACACTTTATGTACTATATTTACACTAATGTACAATAGATATTAGGGTGTTACAACTCTCCCCCACTTGAATCGGAGCGCGTCCTCGCGATCCAAGCCGCATGACAAGCAGGAAGATACACCAACACAAATTCTTCGGGTTCCCATGTAAACTCGAAACCTTTACTACGACGCCATTGGACCTTAAAGGTCCTCACCTCTTTATTACGCAACATTTTCACCTTTTCATCAAGTATAGCAATCAGCTCTTCAACATACTCTAGCTTGTTGTTTAGCTCAATCTTATCTAATGGCATCCATGACGAATCATCCGCAAGACACTTACGGAGATGGGAAAAATGGAATGTATTATGGATCCCGCAAGCTCTTTGGGCAATTCCAAACGATACGCAACTTCGCCAACACGAGCCAAAATCTTAAATGGTCCAATAAACCGAGGAGCTAACTTTCCCCGTTTTTGAAACCGAATAATACCCTTCCACGGCGAAACCTTAAGCATCACCATGTCACCTTCTTGAAACTCGATCGGTCGCCTAAGTTTATCGACATAAGATTTTTGTCTATCTTGCGCAGCTTTCAAACGAGCCCGAATCATATCGATTTTAATATTCGTCTCCAATACTAAGTCGGTGCTCCTGACTTCCCTTTGACCCACTTCACCCCAACAAATCGGGGTTCGACACCTTCTACCATACAACATCTCATATGGTGGCATTCCAATACTAGAGTGAAAACTATTATTGTACGAGAATTCCACCAAAGGCAAATGTTCATCCCAACTACCACTGAAATCAATAATACACGCTCGTAACATATCCTCCAATGTTTGATTCGTACGTTTGGTTTGACCGTCCGTTTGAGGATGGTACACCGTGCTCATATTCACCCTCGTTCCCATGTCCTCATGAAACTTCTTCCAAAATCGAGAAGTAAAACGCGTGTCCCGATCCGAAACGATAAACGCGGGAACGCCGTGTCTCGATATCACCTCTTTAATGAACATTTTCGCAAGTGCCTCCGACGTAATTGCTTCTTTAATAGGAAGAAACAATGCACTTTTCGTCAATCTATCAACAATCACCCAAATAGTATCAAATTGGGTTCTTGCCGTTTTTGGCAACTTGGCAATAAAATCCATGGTAATATGTTCCCACTTCCACATCAGAATTTCTAATGGTTGCAACTTACCATACGGCTTTTAGTGTTCGGCTTTAACTTGCAAACACGTGATGCATTGCTCAACATACTTAACAACGTCGCGTTTCATGCCCGGCCACCAATATTCTTTCCTCAAATCAAGATACATTTTCGTCGCGCCCGGATGAATGGAATACTTTGACTTATGTGCTTCATCAAATAGCACCCGCCGGTAATCACCGATCTTAGGCACTCACACTCTTCCTTGAAAAGACAACAAACCGCACGAACCCATAGTAATGAATTCCGATTGCCCCACAATTCGTTCCGCATGCTTGTTGTGAACGTAAGCCTCTATTTGAATCACACCAAGCTTTTCAAGAAAATCGTTAGTAATCGTCATTCGCAACAGTCCTAAACGTATCTCCGGATGTTGACACTTTCGACTTAACGCATCCGCGACCACATTCGCCTTGCCCGGATGGTAAAGTATTTCACAATCATAATCTTTCACCACATCCATCCATCTACGTTGACGATAATTCAAATCCCGTTGATCAAAAAGATGTTTCAAACTCTTGTGATCCGAATAAATCGTACACTTGACACCATACAAGTAATGGCGCCAAATTTTCAAAGCTTGGACCACCGCCGCTAATTTGAGATCGTGAGTCGGGTATCTCTTTTCATGTTCCTTTAATTGACGAGAGGCATAAACGATGACTTTACCTTGTTGCATTAGAACACACCCGAGCCCATTCAAAGAAGCATCACAATAAACTGTCATATCATCTACACCTTCCTGCAACACTAAGACCGGAGCTTGACACAATTTCTCTTTCAACAATCGAAAATCAATTTCTTGCTCATTCTCCCAATTGAATCTCGTATTCTTCCTTGTCAACTTAGTTAATGGAGAAGCAATCTTTGAAAAGTCTTGGATAAACCGACGATAATAACCGACCAATCCGAGAAAACTTTGGATTTTCGTAGGCATAGTCGGTTGTCTCCAACTCTTCACCGTCTCTATCTTCCCCGGATCTACTTGAATATCATTCTCATTCACAATATGGCCAAGGAATTGAACCTCTCTTAGCCAAAATTCACATTTTGAGAACTTAGCATACAACTTCTCCTTCCGGAACGTCGTCAACACACTACGCAAATGATGTTCATGTTCCTTCATACTCCTCGAATAGACAAGTATGTCGTCGATGAACACAATTACCAACTAGTTCAACATAGGTTGGCACACTCGGTTCATAAGATCCATGAATGCCGCCGGATCATTCGTAAGACCAAAAGGCATCATCACAAACTCAAAATGCCCGTAACGCGTTCGAAAAGCCGTTTTCTCAATATCTTCCTCACGAACCCGTATTTGGTGATAGCCGGACCGTAGGTCAATCTTTGAGAAATACGTCACACCTTAGAGTTGGTTAAATAAATAGTCAATCCTAGGCAATGGATAACGATTCTTGATCGTCACTTTATTCAACTCCCGATAATCAATGCACATACGCATACTACCATCTTTCTTCTTCACGAACAAGTCCGGAGCACCCCATGGCGAAGCACTCGGTCGAATAAAACCCTTCTCAAGTAACTCTTGGGTTTGATTTAACAATTCTTTCATTTTCATCGGCGCTAAACGGTAAGGAGTTTTAGCAATGGGAGTAGCTCCCGGAACCAACTCAATGCGAAATTCAACTTGTCTTTCCGCCGGGACACCCCGTAACTCATCCGGAAAAACGTCTTTGAATTCATTAACCACCGGAATCTCGCGAATGGGTGGTGGCTCATCACGAGTATCAACAACATGGGCAAGAAAAGCCATGCCACCACTAAAAAGGAAACGACTTGCCCGTGCAAAAGTGCAGATCGGCACAAGTCTTCTACGCTTATCGCCATGAATAATTAGCTCTCCCCCACTTGGGGTCTTTACACGAATAGATTTTTCATGGCATGCAATATCAGCTCTATTATGATCGAGCCAATCCATACCAACCAAGATATCAAAATCACCCAAAGTCATCGGGATGAGATCAATTTTAAAGTTTTTGGCACCAAACACAACATTACAATTTTTACACACATCAACCACTAGCACCGTCTTGCCATCCGCTATTTCGACTTCTACTGGATGACTTAACTTAGCTAACGGTTTATTAAGTTTAGGCACAAATTTTGGAGACACAAACGACAAGTTAGCACCACTATCAAAAAGTATATGTGCCGGATTAGAGTTAACCATGAAGGTACCTGAGACAACTTCATTGGATTGTTTGGCTTCATCATTGGTCATCAAATAATTACGCCCCCTTGCCGACCCCGCCGCCTTCTCTATTCTCTTAACTTGATCATTTCGGAGATCAGGGCACTCCGACTTCCGGTGCCCTTCTTTTTGACAATTAAAGCACGTGATCGTATTAGTAGACGATTTTGGACAATCACGAGAGTAGTGACCCTTTTGCCCACAATTGAAACATGTGACCACTAGAAGCACCCCTCTTCACGCTACCGACACTTTCGGTTGCTCCCTTATTCTTCTTGTTTGAAAAACTAGAAACTTCAAACTTTCTTTTACTTGGCGCATAACTAACCGGACTCGGAGCTTGCGCTTCAAACCCCTTCGCCACCGCCAAAAGCTTAGCAAAAGTCTCAACATGACCAATACTAATTTTACCCTTCAAATCATCTCTAAGGGTCGCATGAAAGTCTTCCATTAACAATTGATCGTTCCCCACATACTCGGGGCAAAAACGAGCTTTGGCGAGAAGGTTGGTTTTGAGAGTGTTTAGGTCCAAAGAACCTTGACGCATGTTCCTTAACTCATTGTGCAATTTGGAAAGATCCGCTTGTGTACGATATTTGAGGAAAAATTCCTTCTTGAACTCCGCCCAAGACAACCCCACAAAGGCCGCATCACCCACCATATCAATTTTACCATCGAGCCAATATTTAGCATGGCCTCTCAACAAACTAGTAGCAAGCCTAGTCTTTTTCTCGGGTGGGCACTCGGTCGTGCAAAAACAACTTTCAACATCGGAGATCCAAGCCGCACTTTTCATGGGGTCGGGATCCCCGTGAAAGTTAGGAGGCTTAGGCGCCAAAAAGTTCTTATAGCTAAACTCCAACTCGCCCCCATTTTGAGGTCTAGGAAACATTCTTTCAACTTCTTCTTTGACGGCATTGGTCATTCGTTCTTGAATCATATCGACAATTTGTTCCGAAACCGACTCTTCGAATATTTGTTAAACCCTTCGTGAGAAAACCGAAACATAGTTTTCTAAAGTGGTCTCAATCTTGGTAGTCATCTCATCTTCCTCTACATGAGAGGGACCACCATTGCCATTCGTATCCATTCCGTTTCTCGTCTTCATTCTAAAGATTAAAAATGGATTAGACATCACCAACAATTTAATACGCATATATACCTATGCATATGATCGCACACACACCACATCTAGCTCGATACTTATTGCACATCCTTGCTTGACTTGACTTGCAACCGTTATAGTGGTTGCGACTCACTATTACGCTCACATGCCGTGCCATGCTCAAACGTATCACAACCATCTTGCTCGATGTTCAAAACAATAACACATGATTAGTATGTCATAACATAAGCATAGTTAGTCCACCTATGCACCAAAGAACTAATCAAAACCCGCACCGACCCGTAGTCCTACAAGTCCCGCATATAATTCAACAACACAAAAGTCTAAGTCTATGCGCCTATCTCAAGTCACCTAAATCCCTTAGACCATGCTCTGATACCACTTGTAACGACCCAACCCGTTAACCAACCAAAACTGAAAAATAAAAAAAATCGAAGCAGGCATGCCCAGGCTGGGTGCGCGGCGCGCACCCCTACCTGTGCGCGGCACGCACAGGGCCTGGCAGCCCGCTGTCCAAATTGTTCCGTTTTCGTAAAAAGATCTAACACTTCCCATCATTTTTAGACGAAATGCTTTTCACATCATATTAGTATAAGTAAAACAAGCACGAATCAATCATAAAACGAGTTTTACATTGCGGGGCCCACATACGCCCAAAATACCATTAAGTACGAAATACGAGTTTCGACCACAAAAAGTTTAATTGCCAAACGTCACTAAAGCATGGTGTTTGGGGTTAAACTACCCAAATCTTGGTCGAACTTCCAAAAAGCTAAAACCCCCGAGAGCCACTAATCCAAGCGAATACCTTTTCCCTTATCCAAGCCGGATCCTAAAAAGATAAACAACGAGAGGGTAAGCTAACGCTTAGTGAATGCAATAATTATACACATACATATATAACCTACTTACTTGCAATCACATACACAATTACCTCATACATGCTAGCAATTTAAATGACATACCAACGCAAGCTACAATGCTAAATCTCCAAGACCACAAGCTAGCACAAACGATAGCATATAACTCGAATAATATAAAGTGCCACACTACAAACACATAACCATGGTTAACCAATAGTACAAAGGAATGGTACTTCGAATTTCCCATCGGTGTTCCTAACAACCATTAGCGCACAACGAATTATAACACTAACCCCGGAGTGGTATCAATCGCCCGAACTTTAAACCTACCCGTCACGTGTAATGTGGTATCGAACGCCCGAACTTTAAACCGACTATACACGCCCACACACATACATGACATGGCATCGAATGCCTGAACTTAAACCCATATCATATATTGACCCGATGTGGTATCGACCGCCCGAACTTAAACCCACATCGAATCTCGTACAAGTAAATACATTATATACACACATGTATAATCATTCCACTCACCTTGTCGACTTGGCGAGATTTCCAAAAATAACTTGTACCTTCAAAGCGAGTCACCTAACATAATTAATTCTCAATTAATTCACATAATAAGTTGGACTTTCCACCAACTAGCCTCACTAGTGCATTTATATGACCCATTTGCACTAGATTCACACATTAAAGGTCAAGACTCCCAACTAATCACTAAAAGCTAGTGATTAAGGTTCTAAGACATCCATCAACACATAACTAGGGTGTTTTTATACTCAATTTATCCCGCTAGGTCAAACCCACCCATTTGACCCATTTCAAGTCAACCATAAACCCTAGAACCAATTTTACTAACAACACCAGTGAGCTAGTGAATAACTAACCATTTTAGACTCAATAACACCAATTATTACTTTGAAACCCTAGGTTAGTCATTCTTGAGTCCTCTTGACTCAATCTTACCCAAAACTCCCAAAATCACCAACAAAAGGTTTTATGTTCAACACTAACCCAAGTTCTAACCCTTAAACAAATTAAATTAGGGAAATCAAAATTAGAACTTACCACCATAACCAAAACATAGCTAGAGAGGAGATGAACAACTTTATAACTCGAGCTAAGACCCGAAACTAGCTCCTTCTTCCTTTACTTGAGCTTTCTCTCACTCAAATTTGGGTTTCTCTCACTAGAATTAAAGTAGAAAGAAAATGGTGGTTGAAAGTGGAGTTATGACTCCCAACCCACTGATCTGGTGGCCTTAACTCGTCCCCAAGTGAAATTACCACAATGCCCTTCCAAAATATCTAATTGAAAAGGCAGAACCCGGCTACAGTAGGAGTGCGCCGCGCGCACCCCTAAGTGTGCGCTGACTGCACTTAGGCCTGATCAGAAATCTGACTTCTGTTTAATTTTAGAATTATTCCCACGCTTTATGTACTATATTTACACTAATGTACAATAGATATTAGGGTGTTACACGAAGATCTCGCAAGCTTGGATATTAGTCCGAGTCATTTCATTCTTCATAGAGATAATACCTTGTCTTTGGCATGCGTCACAATGCTTTACAAGCTCTTGCGCATCTCAGAATATAGACGGACAGTAAAATCCTAATTCGTAGACTTTTCTTGCGATTAAGTTTGCTCTATGATGACCTCCAGTTGGTCCGTGTTGACATTGGTGAAGAATCCCTGCTGCTTTTTTTCATCTACGCACCTCCTGATTATCTGATCAGGGCAAATTCTAAACAGGTATAGGTCTTTCCAATAGTAGCACTTGGCATCCCTAAAGAACTTCCTTCTTCGGGATGTGCTCATTCCCTTTTGTACTACTCCAGCAACTAGGTAGTTGGCTATGTCAGCGTACCACCTGTGTGAGCTTTTCCTTAGCTCACAAGCTGTCTTTTCAGAAATTTATCTCTGATATCTTGTTCAGCAAGTTGTTCCATCGTTGGATTCTCCAAACAACTAAGATGGTCTTCTGCGACGTTCTCTGCTCCTTTCTTATCTTTGATCTCAATATCGAATTCGTGGAGGAGTATGATCCATCGTAGGAGTCTCGATTTAGCGTCTTGCTTAGTGAATAGATATTTAAGGGCTGAATGATCTCTGTAAACCTTGGTTTTAGACAGGATGAGATAGGAACGGAATTTGTCGAAGGCGAATACTACAACTAGCAGCTCCTTTTCCGTGGTGGTGTAATTCTCTTGAGCTTCTGTTAAGGTTTTGCTAGCGTAATAGATTGGATGAAAGTGTTTATCTTTCTGTTGTCCGAGTACAGCTCCAACTGCGAAGTCACTCGCATCCACTGTTGTAAACGGCGTCCGTTGCGACGCCCGTTGTGATGATTTGGTGACTTAACCGTTTCGACCCCGTCCCGTTTTCTTATAAGCCGGTCAACGGTCAAAAGTCAGGTCAAATGCAGGAAAAATTGGGTCAACGCCGGTCAAAAGTCAGAAATTCTATTAAAATCGGTCATAAGTCGGTCAAATCAATCAAAATTGACTTAGTTTAGTATTCCATTTTGTATTATATTAACACTAATAGAAATTATAAGTACAAAATTGTCAATGAAGGTTTTTTAGCTCTAAAATTTGTATAAATATATATTTATATAAATATAAGTCAACATTAGCCAACATCCGTTTCGACCCTGTTTCGGCCCCGTTTTTTCCATTGCGATGTTTTGAAGTCGCTACCGTTTCGGCCCCGTCTCACGTCTTTTTCAACCTTGCTCGCATCACACATGATTTCGAATGGTAAGCTCCAATCAGGGGCTATCATGATAGGTGCATGTGTTAGCTGTTCTTTCAGATAGTTGAATGCTTTAATACATTCTTCATCAAAGACAAACGAAACTTCCTTTCTGAAGAGATGAGTGATAGGTCATTTGACCTTTGAGAAATCTTTGAAACGTCGGTAGAAACCGGCGTGTCCAAGGATACTCCTTTCCACTTTTACTGTGGTAGGCTCTGGAAGTTTAGTTATGGTCTCAATCTTAGCCTTATTAACTTCTATTCCTGACTTTGAAATCTTGTGTCCTAAAACGATCCCTTCTTCAACCATGAAGTGACATTTCTCCCAATTAAGAACTAAATTCGAATCTTCACACCGGGTGAGCATCTTGTTAGGGTTAGAAAGGCACGAATCAAAGGTACTATCAAAGACCGAGAAGTTGTCCATGAAAACTTCCATACAAAGTTCAATCATGTCGTGGAATATAGCTACCATGCATCGCTGGAATGTAGCTGGTGCATTGCATAACCTAAAGGATATGCGTCGATAGGAAAATGTTCCATAAGGATAGTTGAAGGTTGTCTTTTCTTGGTCCTTGTATCGAGGGGAATCTAAAAGTAGCCGGAAAAACTGTCAAGGAAACAATAGTACTCGTTTCCTGATAGACGTTCCAACATTTGATCGATGAAAGGTAATAGAAAATGATCCTTCCGGGTTACATCGTTAAGTTTACGATAATCTATGCAAACCCTCCAACCGGTGAACTCCCTTGTTGGAATAAGATCATTATTCTCATTTTGAATTACAGTTGTCCCTCCCTTCTTGGGTACCACTTGAACAGGACTGACCCATGGTGAATCAAAAATCGGATGGACCAGACCGGTGTCTAGAAGTTTGATTACTTCATTCTTGACTACTTCTTGAATCATAGGGTTGACCCTTCTTTGCCTCTGAACTGATGGTTTGAAATCATCTTCCATGAAGAACTTGTGGGTACAATAGTTGGGACTGATTCCTTTTATTTTGGAAATATTCCAAGCGATTGCCTTCTTATGTGATTTCAGAACTTGAATCAATTTCGCCTTCACTTGTGGCGTGAGGTCTTGCGAAATGATTACAGGGAGTTGCGATTCTCCTTCTAAGAATACATACTCCAGATTGTCGGGTAATTTCTTTAACTCCAATTCCAGAGGTTCCTCGATAGATGGCTTCCTTCTAGCTATCTCCTTTCGATCTAACGAGTCATATCTCTCCTAGAATTCTGATTCTTCTTCAATAGCGGTCATTGATGCTATCTATTCTTTGTTCTTGGAAATTGTCCTTCTTAATGCTTCTTCTTCTTCAGAAACGTCTTCTTTAGCTTCGAAGGTTGGCTCAGGGATTCCAACATAGTCCTCTTTTGACTGGGGTTCCTGGGATACCGAAATGAAATCTGTTTCTTCATTCAGTCTTCTCCTTAACAGAGGTAGGGGAATGCCTTGTCCTAGTGGTGCTATTTGGATAGTATTGCCGAGAAAGTTACTTTCAGAGAGGGGAAATTTATTTTGACCAGGATCTATGGCTGAATGGGTGTCGAGATTTCCTTCAGGAGGTTCTTTCAGGAGGTGTAAAGAACAGATCCTTAGAAATTTGATCTTGACTACATATAGCCATGGTACCCTCCAGATATTCGTTGATGAATTCTTGAAAAGAATCAGTGAGATTGATTTCTTCTTCGCAGGGGTGGCTCATGAGTTGGTCGACGTTGAATGTGACTTCTTCACTCCCAACTCTTAATTTCAATGATTTCTCGTGTACATCGATTATGGCCTTGGTAGTATTCAAGAATGGTTTGCCAAGTATGAGTGGACCTTCGTGTCTTCCTCAATATCCATATTGACGAAGTCAACGGGAAATGCGAACTTATCCACTCTGACTATGACATCTTTAGATATTCCTCGAGGAACTTTAACTTATATGTCTTCGAGTTGGATAGTCATTCTGGTAGGCCTTAAGTCATTTAATCTCAGCTTATTGAATAATGAATAGGGCATTAGGTTTACACTAGCTCCTAAGTCTGCTAATGCGTTGCTAATTTGGGTATCTTGCAGGTAGCAAGGTATCATAAATCTTCCTGTATCTCCTAACTTAGGGGGAATACCATGTTGTAATACTAATGAACATTCCTCACTTAAGGGCAAGCTAACTATCTCTCTTAATCTCTCTTTGTTTGAAAGTAGTTCTTTGAAAAATTTAGCACAGTTTGGCATTTCTACTAAAGCGTCTACTAGTCGTACATTCAAATGCAGATTCTTGATAATATCCCAATACTTAGCGAATTGTGCTTCCTGTTTTTCCTTCCTAAGCCTACCGGGAAAGGTATGCGGGTGCGTGGAATAATTTCCAGGGCCTTAGGAGAGATAGGTTCCGGTGGATTGACAACTGGGTCATTTGGCATAGGTTCCTTATAGAAAAAATCTTGTATGGGTATATTAACAGTTGTTTCCTTCCCACCTCTAGTGATTACTAGGGCATCAAACTCACTACACTCTAATTCAACTTCAGTGGTTAAACGTTTAAGCGTAAGCTGAAAATTAGTTATTAATTCTTCAAAAGTCTTTATCAAAGTGTCGAACTTATTTTGACATTCTATGACTTGAAGGTTTATCATGTATTGCTTTTTCATAAACTCAACTAAAATTTCCTTATAGTGGAAAGTAGGTTTGTGTAATGGGAAGATTATATTATGGTCCGAGCTATTTTGCTGTTTATGTGCCCATCTAGGGTAAGGGTACCTTAGATTGGTTTTAGTAGCATCGGTACTTTTAGGAATTGGTAAACTTTGAAGAGTGAGGGTAAGATCTTGTAACCTGGTTTCCAGCATTTTTATCGTATGAGTGAAGATGTCATCCTTCTCAGTAGCTTCATTGCTCCAGTCTTCCTGTTGTGCAGCTATTGTGTCTAAGAGATTCCATGCTTCGTCTGCTGTTCGGGACATGAAATTGCCTTGCGAGGCCATGTCTAGGAGAGACTTATCTTCCTTGGTCAAACCATTGTAAAGTGTACAGATTATGTCTTGAAATGCCCCGTTCATATCGATTATAAACGTTACATAATAATTGATTTCATTGCAAGGTATTTGACCTCTATATGATACATTTTACAAATATTTCATTCGTTTTTAAAAGACAAACTTTCATTACATCGAAAGTTGACAGACATGCATACAATTTCGTAATATATCAAACTATCAATGACTTAATAATAATCTTGATGAACTCAACGACTCGAATGCAACGTCTTTTGAAATATGTCATGAATGACTCCAAGTAATATCTCTAAAATGAGCAAATGCACAGCGGAAGATTTCTTTAATACCTGAGAATAAACATGCTCTAAAGTGTCAACCAAAAGGTTGGTGAGTTCATAGGTTTATCATAAATAATAAAATTCATCATTTTGATAGACCACAATATTTAAATGTGCATGGTACAAATGGGCCCGAATCCTATACCCACCTATAATGTACATGCGATATCTTTTAAATACAGTACACATTTCTCGTGTACGAAACCATTTTTCATAAATCTTAGTAACCGTACACATATCTCGTGTACAAAATATCATACACATAACCTGTGTATAAAAGTCATTCTCTCGATACATAACATTCACTTTGCTTTCTTTGCTTGTCTTGGTAACCGACCTTAACATATAATGCGCATCAATAATATCCCCAAAATAAACAGAACTTTCAGTCTGTAATAATATATAAACCTCAAAGTACTAAACACCACGCCCACTAGCTCTTCCGTCTAGTGAACATTCTGGGTGGGGGTGTTAAACCCGGTAGCTACCTTTAGGATTTGCGTGAATTAGGGTTCATACCCGTTTCCTAATTCTTAGATTACCAAGCAATAATAATCAGGGGAAAAATTCACAACAATTAGTGGCAATTATAAAGTCCAACTAAATCAATAATAATCCACAGAACTTCTGTCTGCATAATAATTCATTCGAGGAATGTTTTGCTTGTGTCTATCTCGTCAAACATTTATAAAAGCATTTCATGTATTCAGTCCAAAAATATAGATTGCAAAAGCATTTAATAAAGCAGTTGTAAAAACAGCGCATGTATTCTCAGTCCAAAAAATGTAAAGAGCAAAAGGGAGTAAATGAACTCACGATACTGTATTTTGTAGTAAAAATACATATGATGACATTGAACAAGTGTAGGGTTGGCCTCGGATCCATGAACATATATTATTCATATATATATATATATATATATATATTAAAACACATAATCGTAATCGAATAAGTTTATATATTTTATTATTAATAATATACTTGTTATATTTTATGTTATATAGATATAGATAAATTTTATATATTTATATATTTTATATACAATTGATATCTTTTATATATATAGCTTAATTAATATCATTTTAATAAATAAAAATATAGTGAGATGCTTTATTAATATTATTGTAATGTATTTTATTTTATATAAAAATATCTAGCTATAATAATACTGATAATGATCATGATAATGATAGTAATAATAGTAATAATAAAGATAATAATAATTTTTAATAATGATAATTTTAATAACTATGATAACTCTAATCACAATGTTAATTTTAATAAAAAGATAGTTATAATATAAAAACATGATAACTTTGATAGTTTTCATTTAAATGATACTTTTAGTAATAATAATTATATTAGTAATAATACTGATAATAATAATAACAACAATAATACTTTTACTACTAGTGATAATAAGTTTAGTAATAACAACGCTAATAACTATATTAATAATAATAATGATAATAATACTAATAGTACTGATAATAATACTAACTATAAAAATAACCATTTTACTACAAATAATAATAATGGTAATAATAAGTTTAATAATAACAATACTAATAATCATTTTAATAATAATGGTGATAATATTAATACTAATACTTATGTCATTAATAATAATAATAATACATATATTAGTAATAATAACAATGATAATAATAATAATATTAGTAATGATAATACTAATAAGTTTTATTTAATATTACTTATAATGATAATGATAATAACATTCATAATATTAACATTAGTGATAACAATAATAATAATAATCATAATAATAACAATAATAATTATAATCATAATAATAATAATAATAATAATAATAATAATAATAATAATAATAATAATAATAATAATAATAATAATAATAATAATAATAATAATAATAGAATTAAAAGTAAAAGTGTATACCCTTTAAAAGCTTTTTCTAAAAAAAAATTGCTCCATACGAGACTCGAACCCGTGACCACTCGTTAACCCGAACACACACTCAACCATTCAGCTGTGACTGTTTTTCTGATATTATACCCATCGCTTTATTTATAACCCATTTTCAAATAATTTCCTTTTTCTTTCTTCACAAAACACAGATCGACCAGGGTACAATCCACTAACATAAACCTTAACAATTTGATTTTTAGAATTTCTTAAGGGTACAGAAACAACTGGTATTCGATTAATTAAGTTAAAATAGAAGAAAAATAAAAAAAAAGTTTTGAAACAGACACTGAACCCGTTTATGAACTCATTTCCAATTCAAAATTGTAGGATGTTTTAGACCACAATCATAACATGAAAAAGGTTTCATTTGACTCTTAGAAAATTTCTGAACATTCAATTTGACTTGAAACATTAAAAAGATTACGAATTTTACAATGAACAGATTGTTTAACTTTTTGAAAATATACTTTGACTTCAAAATTCGATCTCGATATGAAAAATCGGGGTTTCGAACTTTGCAGATAGTTTACATAAAGTAATACTAGCAAAATAGCATTATTACATTTTGAAATCTATTACGAAATTGTTCTAATTGAAAAATGAAGAAGAAACAGGGCAGTCGACATTGTTTCTATATAATTTCTGTTTTAATTTCAATTGCATTGTGAAGATAGAATTATATATAGCTCGTAATCGAATATTTGATGCAGTACACTTGATTGCTTATATTGTAAACTGATTTGGACGTGTAATCAATGGCAGACATGAAGTACGAAGATTTTTAATTAGGAAAGAAAAAAATAAAAAGCAGATAGGTACGTTCAACTAATTTGTCTTTGTATCTGTGATAAAATTCGACTGGTAACCAGAATTGAGACAGAAACAAAAATATAAACAGATTGAAAGCAACATGAAACTGAATTGTACCATTTTATAAATTATATAATTAATACTATTAAATATCTTAATAATAATAATATGATATTAATAATAACCATAATGATAATTTTCATAAGTTTAATAATAATTAATAATAAAAATGATATTAATAATATTATTAATAATACTAATTTAAATAATATTAATTATTAACATATATACTATTAGACAACACTTATGAATACTACTATCAGACAACACTTATGCATAGTACTATCTACTCGCTTTAATCGTTTGTACACTCTACAACAACAGTTGTACCCTGGTTACTATTCACGTTAACAGCACTATTCATCTACCGTAATATTCACGCTACATTTTTTTTAAGCATTTTTTTTTAACATTTTTGGCCTCAAATTATTTTTTACTTCTTTCACCCAACAATCTTCTTTTTTCAATTTACTAACAAAATAAAGGTTCCCGAATACATCCCAAACTACCTTATTTTTCCTATCAAATTTATTAAGCAGTTAGCAAAACACTCCGCTTCAAGGAATGACCAACAAATTATAGACAAAAGTTATTAATAGTACTATTTGTTCGCTTTAATCGTTTGTACACTCTGCAACAACAGTTGTACCCTAGTTACTATTCACGTGAACAGCACTATTCATCTACAGCACTATTTACGCTACATTTTTTTAAACATTTTTTTTTTTTAACATTTTTGCCCTCAAATTATTTTTTACTTCTTTCACCCATCAATCTTCTTTTTTCAATTTACTAACAAAATAAAGGTTCCCGAATACATCCCAAACTACCTTATTTTTCCTATCAAATTTAGTAAGCAGTTAGCAAAACACTCCGCTTCAAGGAATGACCAACAAATTATATCTGAAACGGACCCCCGACGCGAAGCAAGGGCTCACAAACTAGTTAATACTATTAATACATATCAAATTTCATATTTATATCATAATATTATTAATACTGATATTAATATTAACAATAATATTATAACAACTATATTTAATATACTAGTATTACATATTATAGATTATGTAATATAACTATATAATATATATTATATAATAATGAGTATTAAATTTTATATATTTTAATAATAATATATCTAATAATAATGAAAATATAACAAGTTACAGGTTTCCATAAAAAGATTAATAAAACCAATATTAATATTAATAATAATAATAGTAATAATAATAATATTATAACAAATATATTTTTAACTTGTAATTACATTTAATTATTAATGTTAAATATACTATATGATAATATATGTTCAATATTTATTATTTATACAATATATAAATATTACCATATAATCATAAATATTAATAAGAATCATATATATATTTATTCATTTTAATAATACTTAATTATTCTATTTATTATTTTATATTTTTAATTCTAATTAGTTAAAGTGTATTTTTATTTATTTACAAATATTTATATACTTATTTTTTTTATTCATATATATATATATATATATTTGCATTTTTACACACAATTGTTTGTGAATCATCGGGCATGGTCAAAGGTTAACTGAATTCATGTAAACAGTTCAAGAATTTTTGAGACTCAACATTACAGACTTTGCTTATCGTGTCGAAATCATAATAAGATTAAGTTTAAATTTGGTCGGAAATTTTCGGGTCGTCACAGTACCGACCCGTTAAAGAAATTTCGTCCCTAAAATTTGATCGAGGTCATCATGGCTAACAATAAGAATGTTTTCATGACAATTATCAGTTGATAGATAGAGTTTTATTACCATAGAGTAATATAGATAAAACAATTCATTTATGTGAAGAGTACGAGTGAAGCTATCTCAAAAGGATGAAATGAATAAATGCATGTTCATCTTAACCGGTGACGTATTCACGGTTGATTTCCAGAATTCAAGGGATTTAATGAAAATCTTTGTAATAAGATTTGATTCTTCGATGATTAAGAAAATTAGGATTCTCTTTAATTAAATGCGGAAATCTGCCTTGATTTCTTTATCAGATATTTCACTATAAATTAACTTCTTCCGTTCCATTAATTTTACCACTCCTATACTCAATTTCCAAATTTAAAAGATTGTGAAAATGCCTAATCCAGTTCTGATCCTTGTCCTTATCCTGACTATCACAACAATCATTCTCCTTTTCCAACTTCCACTAGATGAATCTGTTTACTTCTACTTCGCCCTTGGGGTTATAGTGTTTTTAATTCTTCCGTGTCTTTATGTTGCGATAAACATTGATATACACGGTTTGTAATTTATGTATTCTTATCGGACTTTATATTCTCCCTTATATTTCGGAGTTTCATACTTTTTTTTCTCTTCCCGACTTTAAGTCAAGCGAATAATGGTCCAGAATTCGTAGGTATGAATTTCGGAATGAACATAATTAATGTTCTAAGAAGGAAATTGTAATGACATCTTGATTGGTTAAATTACCAGAATCCAAGATAAAATATAGGACTATCAGGAAAATATGTTCCTGATATGTTTGGAGATTAGGTAGAATGTAAGAGTCGTGTAATATGGTACATGATGACGTTATGATCTGTGAATCATCGCGTTCCATTAGAAACTCAGCATGAATTACTGTAATATAATCACATTAATCAAGTATCATTATATTATACTCACTCATGCTTCAGTTCCCAACACTACTTCAAAAATATTCATATTTTAAATTTAAATTTTTCAGAATTTAGAAACTAAAACAGTTTCCTTTCTGATGTAACACTGATATTGCGAAAAGATAAATGATTTCAGATAAGAATAGTTATGAAAATATCTTTAGAAATATCGAGGATATTTATAATGAAAGATACGATGATATCTTAGAATTTCTAATATCGATAGATGATGAATAAGATTTGTCCGTAAAGGTTTAGAATCAGGAGCAAAGTATTCGTTAATGACTTCAGCAGATACTGAATCATTTGGATTCTTTGAAGGCAGATTTAATCGTTGTAATTGTCCACAGCCTCCTTCATGGTTTGCTCAATCCGTTATCCAGTTCCAACTTTTTCTGAGCTTTACCAACATACTATATTTTATCATCAAACTTTCAACGGTTAAGGTCGTTTACGATTGTCTGCAGTTTCTGCTGCTTCATTCAGCTTTTTCAACATTCAGAGTATTGATTTGTAGACTGAGTACTTTTCAGAATTTCAAAATGGAAGATCATAATTCTAAGAATATAACTGTTGATGTAGATATGCTGTGAGTTTTCCAAGTACTGATTGCTGATTCCCAGTAGTTGGTATGGCAGTTCTCATTACAAGATGCGGATGAGTATATGATAGGGTTTTAATGAATAAATATAGTGATTTATCGGAGAGATTTAAGCCACGGAGCGACGAGGTTGCTGGTACGTCTGCTGGTAATATGTTGGGATATAAAAGGTTTTCCGGTAACAATAAAATAGCACGTATATATATCAAGGTTATAATGAGGCTAGTCTGACTGAAAAGTCAAAGTTGTCTTGTTGGAGCTGTGACAAAATTTGATACTTTGAAAGGGATTACCAAGTTATTTTGGGTAATAATAATGCTTACAGGATCTGATACGGATTCGTGTTAAACTTTTACTTAGTTTCTGAGAGTTTTCCAGGTGCATGCCCATATGCATAAGTTCATCCTTTCGTAGATAACGTGTTGTTGGATCATCCTCTCGATTGAGGTGTTTTCAAGAATCATGAAAGGTTTAGATGCAGATTATAATTGTCAAGATACAAACGAGGTTTAAGATGAAATCAAGTGGCAAACATGAAGAAATGTTTAGTTTCATATGTTATAATCAATATTTTAATTCATTTTAATTGTCCAATGTTAATAGTCTACAGTTAGTAGTCCACAATTAGTAGTTCAATAATTCATATATAGTTTAATATATAATATTCGAATTAATTAATACATATCATGACCCATTGTATACATGTCTCAGACTCGATCACAACTCAAAGTATATATATTATTTAGAATCAACCTCGACCCTTTATATGCTAACTCAAGCATTACCGTGATATAGAGTGACTTACGGTTATTCCAAATAATATATATAGATGATGTCGATATGATATGTCAAAACATTGTATATGTGTCCCGATTTATCCGACGATATTTAAAGTACGTAAAATAAATAACAGAAATTAAATGACGATAAATAAAATTGCGAGAATTAAAATTGAGATAAATAAATTGCGATAATTAAATTGTGATAATTTAAAATGTAATACGAAATTAACAGTTAGCTGGAAACAGTTAGATAGGAATAGTTAGCGTGGATGCTTAACAGAATTTCTCATAGTTCATTTGTTTGTTTCTAACAATTTTATTTTGTCCAATGTTTTCTTCATTATGCCACTTGTTGGATTCTGATAGGTCAAAATCAAAATATGAAATTGAATACAAATGGTTATTAATGTGAAATATGAAAGTGAACGGATACGTATATCTGTGGATGTAAGTAGGATGGTAAGTGACTGTTGAATCAGATTCGAATAATGTACAGTGTAACTTATTAATGTGAAATCTAAATATTCCTCGAGTATTACCTACCCGTTAAAATATTTTCACCATTAACAGTTTGTACAAAATAATTTTTAATTACAATCTTTATGAAAACATATATACATATATATTTCCTTCAGATGTAATCATGGATTTAATGAGTCAATATGATATTAAACTCATTTGATTTGCCATTAGAACAAGAATTTATAATCTCTAAAACATTAGAGATTACATAATTGTCACCTAATAGTTCACCAATGAAGTTATGAATCAATACTTCATCGTTGATTTTTATTAGTACTTCTTGGTATCTATGGTGCTTATAACGTTGATGCTCGAGGTGCAGGTTGTGATGTTAAGATGTGAGAGGCGGATGTTGTCGTTGGTGGTATTAGTGCTGATGCTGGTAGTACTGTTGGTACAGATGGTGCTGTCTGTGATGCCTGCAAGTTGTGCATCATATTTTCCAAAGTCACTATTCGAGCGCGAAACTCGTTGACTTCTTCTATTATTCCGGGATAATTGGCGGTTGGAACAAGCGGATGAATAAGGTTCAGAATTTGGAATATCATATAATCATTGTGAGATATCCTCGCAATGAGGGTGAATATGGGGTTTCAGACAGTTTCACCGGTAAGTGCTTCAGGTTCTTCACCAAGAGGTGAATTCGGTTGGTGGAAGGGATTGCCTTCTTCGCGTCTCCATTGATTAAGTCGACTATGAACACATCCCCAATTCATCCAGAATTGAAGATGACTAATTGGTTGATCCTTTTCGTTTATACTGCTTTCGGAGCTCAGGTGAATATTCATATCGGAATAGTTGTCGGAATAGCTATTGGAGTAGCTATCAGAATCCGAGGGACTCGAAATGGTTGAGGGATCCATCTCGAACGATCAGGTAATTGATTTTAGATATGAGATAGATTATAGGACTTTGATTGGTATTCTAAAATACATAATTTTCATATGTATATATAATACCAAAATCCCATAAGTTACGGAGGAATCTTCGGAAGCTGTTAGGCAAAGTTTACAGTAACAGATACGCTAAGATATGAATTTGTCTACACACTATCGATGCACTAAATGCAGTAAGATGTGTCTAGACTAAGAATGATAAGCAGGTAATTTTTGACACAAAATGATAAGCAAAATTTTTGACATGCAGACACGGTCGAAGTCCAGACTCACTAATGCATCTAAACAACTATCAGTTAGACACACTAATGCAAGACCTGGTTCGCTAAGACCACCACTCTGATACCAACTGAAATGCCCCGTTCATATTGATTATAAACGTTACATAATAATTGATTTCATTTCGAGGTATTTGACCTCTATATGATACATTTTACAAACATTGCATTCGTTTTTAAAAGACAAACTTTCATTACATTGAAAGTTGACAGGCATGCATACCATTTCATAATATATCAAACTATCAATGACTTAATAATAATCTTGATGAACTCAACAACTCGAATGCAACATCTTTTGAAATATGTCATGAATGACTCCAAGTAATATCTCTAAAATGAGCAAATGCACAGCGGAAGATTTCTTTAATGCCTGAGAATAAACATGCTTTAAAGTGTCAACTAAAAGGTTGGTGAGTTCATAGGTTTATCATAAACAATAAAATTCATCATTTTGATAGACCACAAGATTTAAATATGCATGGTACAAATGGGCCCGAATCCTATACCCACATGTAATGTACATGCGATATCTTTTAAATACAGTACACCTTTCTCGTGTACGAAACCATTTTTCATAAATCTTAGTAACCGTACACATATCTCGTGTACAAAATATCATACACATAACCTGTGTATAAAAATCATTCTCTCGATACATAACATTCACTTTACTTTCTTTGCTTGGCTTGGTAACTGACCTTAACATATAATGCGCATCAATAATATCCCCAAAATAAATAGAACTTTCAGTCTGTAATAATATATAAACCTCGAAGTACTAAACACCACGCCCACTAGCTCTTCCGTCTAGTGAACATTCTGGGTGGGAGTGTTAAACCCGGTAGCTACCTTTAGGATTCGCGTGAATTAGGGGCCATACCCGTTTCCTAATTCTTAGGTTACCAAGTAATAATAATCAGGGGAAAAATTCACAACAATTAATGGCAATTATAACGTCCAACTAATTCAATAATAATCCACAGAACTTCTGTCCGCATAATAATTCATTCGAGGAATGTTTTGCTTGTATCTATCTCGTCAAACATTTATAAAAGCATTTCATGTATTCAGTCCAAAAATATAGATTGCAAAAGCATTTACTAAAGCAGTTGTAAAAACAGCGCATGTATTCTCAGTCCCAAAAATGTAAAGAGTAAAGGGGAGCAAATGAACTCACGATACTGTATTTTGTAGTAAAAATACATATGACGACATTGAACAAATGTAGGGTTGGCCTTGGATTCACGAACCTATATTATTCATATATATATTAAAACACATAATCGTAATCGAATAAGTTTATATATTTTATTATTAATAATATACTTGTTATATTATATGTTATATAGATATAGATAAATTTTATATATTTATATATTTTATATACAATTGATATCTTTAATATATATATAGCTTAATTAATATCATTTTAATAAATAAAAATATAGTGAGATGCATTATTAATGTTATTGTAATGTATTTTATTTTATATAAAAATATCTAGTTGTAATAATACTGATAACGATCATGATAATGATAGTAATAATAGTAATAATAAAGATAATAATAATTATTAATAATGATAATTTTAATAAGTATTATAACTATAATCAAAATGTTAATTTTAATAAAAAGATAGTTTTAATAAAAAAATGATAACTTTGATAGTTTTCATTTAAATGATAATTTTAGTAATAATAATTATAATAGTAATAATAATAATAATAATAACTACAATAATACTTTTACTGCTAGTGATAATAAGTTTAGTAATAACAACGCTAATAACTATATTAATAATAATAATGATAATAATACTAATAGTACTGATAATAATACTAGCTATAAAAATAACCATTTTACTACAAATAATAATAATGGTAATAATAAGTTTAATAATAACAATATTAATAATCATTTAAATAATAATGGTGATAATATTAATAATAATACTTATACTTATGTCATTAATAATAATAATAATAATAATAATATATATTAGTAATAATAATAATGATAATAATACTCATAATAATAATAATATTAGTAATGATAATACTAATAAGTTTTATTTAATATTAATTATAATAATAATGATAATAACATTCATAATATTAACATTAGTGATAACAATAATAATAATCACAATAATAATTATAATCATATTAATAATAATAATAATAATTAATAATAATAATAATAATAATAATAATAATAACAATAACAATAATAATAATAATAAAATTAAAAGTAAAAGTGTATACCCTTTAAAAGCTTTTTCTAAAAAAAATTGCTCCATACGAGACTCGAATCCGTGACTACTCATTAAGCCGAACACACACTCAACCATTCAGCCGTGACTATTTTTCTGATATTATACCCATCGCTTTATTTATAACTCCTTTTCAAATAATTCCCTTTTTCCTTCTTCACAAAACACAGATCGACCAGGGTATAATCCACTAACATAAACCTTAAAATTTTGATTTTGTAGAATTTCTTAAGGGTACAGAAACAACTGGTATTCGATTAATTAAGTTAAAACAGAAGAAAAAATAAAAAATAAACGTTTTGAAACAGATACTGAACCCGTTTATGAACTCATTATCCAATTCAAAATTGTAGGATGTTTTAGACCACAATCGTAACATGAAAAAGGTTTCATTTGACTCTTAGAAACTTTCTGAACATTCAATTTGACTTGAAACATTAAAACGATTACGAATTTTACAATGAACAGATTGTTTGACTTTTTTAAAATAAACTTTGACTTCAAAATTCGATCTCGATATGAAAAATTGGGGTTTCGAACTTCGCAGATAGTTTACATAAAGTAATACTAACAAAATAGCATTATCACATTTTGAAATCTATTACGAAATTGTTCTAATTGAAAAATGAAGAAGAAACAGGGCAGTCTACATTGTTTCTGTATAATTTCTGTTTTAATTTCAATTGCATTATGAAGATAGAATTATATATAGCTCGTAATCGAGTATTTGATGCAGTACACTTGATTGTTTGTATTGTAAACTAATTTGGAAATGTAATCAATAGCAGACATGAAGTGCCAAGATTTTTAATCAGGAAAGAAAAAAATAAAAAGCAGATAGGTACGTTCAATGAATTTGTCTTTGTATCTGTGATAAAATTCGACTGTAACTAGAATTGAGACAGAAACAAAAACATAAGCAGATTGAAAGCAACATGAAACTGAATTGTACCATTTTATAAATTATTTAATTAATACTAATAAATATCTTAATAATAATAATAATAATAATAATAATAATAATAATAATAATAATAATAATAATAATAATAATAATAATAATAATAATAATAATAATAATAATAACAATAATATGATATTAATAATAACCATAATGATAATTTTCATAAGTTTAATAATAATTAATAATAAAAATTATATTACTAATATTATTAATAATACTAATTTAGATAATATTAATACTATTAATACATATCAAATTTCATATTTATATCATAATATTATTAATACTGATATTAATATTAACAATAATATTATAAAAACTATATTTAATATACTAGTATTACATATTATAGATTATGTAATATAACTATATAATATATATTATATAATAATGAGTATTAAATTTTATATATTTTAATAATAATATATATAATAATATATATAATAATAATGAAAATATAACAAGTTACAGGTTTCCATAAATAGATTAATAATACCGATATTGATATTAATAATAATAGTAATAATAATAATAATATTATAACAAATATATTTTTAACTTGTAATTACATTTAATTATTAATGTTATATATATTATATGATAATATATGTAGAATATTTATTATTTATACAATATATATATATATATATATATATATATATATATATATATATATATATATATATATATATATATATATATATATATATATATATATATATATATATATATATATATATATATTACCATATAATCATAACTATTAATAAGAATCATATATATATTTATTCATTTTGATAATACTTAATTATTCTGTTTATTATTTTACATTTTTAATTCTAATTAGTTAAAGTGTATTTTTCTTTATTTACAAATATTTATATACTTATTTTTTTATATTCATATATATATATATATATATATATATATATATATATATATATTTGCATTTTTACACACAATTGTTTGTGAATCATCGGGCATGGTCAAAGGTTAACTGAATTCATGTAAACAGTTCAAGAATTTTTGAGACTCAACATTACAGACTTTGCTTATCGTGTCGAAATCATAATAAGATTAAGTTTAAATTTGGTAGGAAATTTTCGGGTCGTCACATGCCTGCCCGAATTAACGAATGATTACGACATCTTTTAAGCATCACTTTTATTCTATTCCACGCTAGACACAATGACTCATTTTCCTTTTGAGAAAAGTTTGTGATGTCATTTCTTAAACAGGTTTGAAGGGAGGGTAGATAAAATTTGTTTAAAAACTTGGTGGCAAGTTCCTCCCATGAATGTATTGAATTCGGGTTAAGCTCATCAAACCATGCTAAAGCGTGTGTAGACAGAGAATATTGAAAAAGATGAAGTTTCAAAAGGTTTTTCTCGTTTTCTTCCTTCTTAAAAGAGTCAACTAGACTGATAAATTTATTTAAGTGAAACTTTAGATCGTCAGTCGGCAATCCTTGAAATTTACAGATCATACTGACCAGCTTGATCATATGCGAACTGATTTCAGGAATTCCTTCTGTTCCTAAGGTGATTGGTCCTGGTAACATCCTGAGATCGGGCCTAGGTGAAAATGACCAAATTGCCCTTGTATGGTGTTAATTAGTGATTTTAATAATTATATATTTGTAATTATTTGTGTATTTGGTTAAGACCAGTTTGTGACAAGGATCACAGAGCAGGTTTATTTATTTAAATTGGACTTCGTTTGGGTCACCAGACTACGTACGAAAGATATCATATAACTGGTAAATACCCGTGTGTGAAGGGGTATTGTGTTTAACACTAATATATAAGCTAGGAGTTAGCTTTTTCTCTCATTTTCTTGAAAGTTCTAAATAGAACTCGTACTTGCTTATCTCCTTCACAAACGCTAATCCAATCCAAGTAATAAATTGAATCAAGAGGCTTTAGTGACTGATTTCTAGCATCTTTGTGATCATCTAATTAGGTTTGTTTGCTTGAATTCGTACTTTAATTCACAGAAATTGGGTTTTAGGTCTAAATGGGTTTTTTTATGAATTTTATGCTTGAATCTTGCTAACTGATGTTAGTTAAGCTTGTTAGGTGCTCAATATATGTTTTTTGTATGTTATATGAGCTTTTGTGGACTGTCAATCGATCAATAACATGCTTGGAATGAGATTAATTTAAGAATTTGTACAAAAGTGTGTTCTTGAGGTTTTTATTAAAATCTTGCATAAATCTTGCCTAGAAATGTTTGTTAATGTTGTTTGATGCTTGATAATCGATGTATATATGTTAGATAAGTTTCGTGGACTTTAAATTGACCAAAAACGGCTCAAAATCTTCGTTTTGGTGTAAAAATCGGTCCAAACAGCGTCCTGGTGCTGAT